>NW_028234412.1:15007526-15012526 GCF_977035675.1 Penaeus japonicus
ACTAGGGTGAAGGGATAAGGTGGATGGTTTCAACAGGATGTGTGTTAAATTCTGCAGTGTGTGTGTGTGTGTGTGTGTGTGTATGTGTATATGCGTATGTGTTTGTGTGTGTGTGTGTGTGTGTGTGTGTGTGTGTGTGTGTGTGTGTGTGTGTGTGTGTGTGTGTGTGTGTGTGTGTGTGTGTGTGTGTGTGTGTGTGTGTGGATAAATGCTGTTCTCACATATACAGCTATAACTCTACACACGTACAGACATGGAAAATCGTATATATACATATATGAATGAACAAGTATGATGCAGTTTTTATGTATTAATACAACAGGAAGAAAATGAAGAAGAATATAATGAACTTGAACAAAGTGCGGGTGGGTGGGTGGGTCGGGGGGTAACAGAGTTTAGTGAAGGGGAAACAATAGAGGGGAGGGGGGAGGGGGGAGCAGGGTCACAACACAACCGTACCCAAGTATACCCCGGAGGTAGCGAAGGCTCGTGCTACACGCCGCTCCACACATGTCACCCTGCTGCCCCCCCACCCTTCTAGAACCCTGTCCCCCTTCCAACATCGCCACCATCTTGCACCACAGGGAACCAGAGTCTAGGCTATCAGCTCCCTGGTACCCCTATACACCACCATAGATAACCCCCTATCCTATGTGCGTCCGTCAGCAAAAATATAATTTATACTGTGTATACAAAAACACGCATGGCTGTGTAAAAAGATAACAAAAATAATTGAATAAAAGACACAATTACCTTCTCAAGAACCTAATCTTACCATGTATCATCTATAATTAGCCAAACTGTCTTAACCTGAGAAGCACTCTCACCCATATAGTTTGCAAATACTAAATCATCAGTTCTGCAAGTGCGTCTCAACCGCTTCAATCATTCAGATGAGAGAATCATGATCACAGCCCAAAGAACTCCAATACCAGATAAATTAAAGCCGATTCATCAGGACTTCAAGCATCCGGCTTACACCAGTGCCTCCGTCTCCTCATACCACACTGCCGACTGTCGCTTTCTACTGTCGACAGCCTCCGCTTCTGCTAATGCCGGCGTCAAAGGCAAAGGGTGAAAATGGCGGAGATCACCATCTGTTCGCGCGAATCAAGAGGCCCGCCATTTTTTGAGGCGAAACGAGACCACACAAGGGATCCCTTTTCGCCGCTCGGGAAGGGGGCCAAGCCGAGTAGGTCCGTTGCGAGCCAACCCCGTCAGCGGTAATGGCTGGACGATATATGACACCCATCAAAGGTCTTCGGTCGCCGCAACAACAGCCACCACCACCCAAGGGTCAACCCCCTCCCCCTCCCCCTCAAACCCCCTCAACCAGACCTCCCCAAGGATCAGGTTCAAGGAGGAGCCCTGCCTGCCTGCCTGCCTGCTTGGCCTCGAAGGGCAATGTGAGGCTCGTGCCCCAACACGCCCCGCAGATGTCATCCTCCGGCGCCCACCAGCATCATTAGCATCATCTCCGGTCAACCTTGAGATACTGTCCCTCCTTCCCGTTTATCTCGAGTTGACATAATAAGAGTGCAAATGGGTGGGGAAGGGGGAGGGGGAAGGGAGTACTGAGAGAGATAGATAGATAGATAGATAGAGAAAGAGAGAGAGAGGGAGGGAGGGGGAGAGAGAGAGAGAGAGAGAGAGAGGGGAGAGAGAGAGAGAGAGAGAGAGAGAGAGAAAGGGAGAGAGAGAGAGAGAGAGAGCGAGAGAAGAAAGGGGAAAGAGAGATGCAAAGATAAGACGCGGGAAAAGACAGGAGACGAAGAAGACACTCGAAGATGAGTGACCTTCCCCCCCCCCCCTCTTTCTCCACTCGTGTCATGGAGTAGCACAGCTTGTGTACTGGTGATAAATGGACGCAAAGTAAATAATTATATGCTTATAAGTGAGCAGGAATGCGCAAATTGCTGCTGCAGAGCGAAAATTATCGTTGCACAGGTCACAGATGGGCGTGCAACCCGAGCCGTCATTCTGAAAAGACAGCGGCAGCGGCAACAGCAGGAGAGACAGCAACAGCAGGTCTCGGGAGGTGTCCTTCGACCCGCAGGACACCGAGAGCTACCCAAAGAGGCGGAGGACACAGCCACATGCTCCCTGGGTCTTCGAGATGCGCCTTCCTCTCGTTAGCAAGTCTTATGAGTTTCATCTTTGGACGTTTTGTCTTTCTTATTGTTCTCTTTCTTGGGTCTTCCTTCTTCCTGTTTGTTTGGCTTAGCTTTTTTTAGCAATGCTCTCTCAGTAACCATGGTAACCATATCTATTATGTCTTTTCCGTATAATTATCATCAGTCAAATGTTACATATTAACAATCAACAATAACATCATTACTTTATCTACTGCGCCAATAATCGCTTTTATATTATAAATAAAGCCACCATCACACTAATTACACAACTATCGTCATTGCCATCACCACTATTATCATTATTGCCACCATTATCATCATCACCAGCATTATAATCATCCTCATCATCACCACTATCACCAATATGCTTATCATCCCCACCATTGCCATCACCATCACCAATACCCTCATCATTCCCACCGTTACCATCACCACCACCATCACCAATATCCTCATCATCACCACCATCACCAACACCCTCATCATTCCCACCGTTACCATCACCACCACCATCACCAATATCCTCATCATCACCACCATCACCAATACCCTCATCATTCCCACCATTACCATCACCACCACCATCACCAATATCCTCATCATCACCACCATCACCAATACCCTCATCATTTCCACCGTTACCATCACCACCACCATCACCAATCACCACCATCACCAATATCCTCATCATCCCCACCATTAGCATCAGCATCATCACCACCACCATCACCAATATCCTCATCATCACCACCATCACCAATATCCTCATCATCCCCACCATCAGCATCATCATCATCATCACCACCACCATCACCAATATCCTCATCATCCCCACCATCAGCATCATCATCATCATCACCACCACCATCACCAATATCCTCATCATCACCACCATCACCAATATCCTCATCATCCCCACCATCAGCATCATCATCATCATCACCACCATCACCAATATCCTCCTCATCACCAGCTGGGCCCCAATCACTGTCAAGCAACACCTTCGCCTGTTATCACGCCACACGTGTTGGATCCACCGCGGAATGCAGCCAAGGAAGATGAGCAAAAGTAATACAGGCACGTACTGTACTCTCCTCCCCCTTCCCCCCTATCCCCTCCCTCCTACACCCTTCCCCTTCCCTGCATCGCCTCCTCGATCCCATTCCCCTCCTCTCCCCCATTCCCCAATTCCTCCTTCCCTCCTCCCCTTTCCCCCTCCCCCTTCCCAATTTCTACCAACGAGGGACTAGTTAGTAAGGGGGTGAAGGAGGGGGGGGAGAAGAGAGGAAGAGGGAGGGAGAGGGAGAGGGAGAGGGAGAGGGAGGGGGTGAGAGGGGAGAGGGAGAGGGAGAGGGGGAGGGGGAGGGAGAGGGAGAGGGAGAGGGAGGGGGAGAGGGGAAGAGGGAGGGGGAGAGGGAGGGAAGTTCTCGAACTTTTGACCCTGCCAGTTAAGAACAATTAGAATCCGCAACGTGTTCATTCCCCGAAGGAAATTGGGATGGTTGTGTGGCTTTCTTCGGCAGGGTAGCTGGTTGTTTCTTTGTGTGTCTGTCTGTCATGGAGTTGGCTATTATGTTCTCTCTACCTCTACTGCCTTCGTATTTAATCTTATTCTATGTTGATTTCACCTTGTGTTTTATATATGTGTTGATGTTCAAGCATAAAACAGAACGGTATTTTCGTCCACTTGTCATTAAATTAATTGGGTTCTCTTAACACAGAAATCCCAAGCAAATAGTTTTTGAATTCGGCTTCTCCTCCAGACGACAGTTAGGTCACTCACCCCGAACGCCTTTTACTTTAAAAAAGAATAAACAAATAAATGAATAAATACGATAATAATGATACTGATACTGATAATAATGATACTGATACTGATAATAATGATAATAATAATGATAATGATACTGACAATAATGATAATAATAATGACAATACTACTACTACTGCTACTACTACTACTAATTATAATAATAATAATTATAGTAATAACAATAACAACAATAATAATAATAACAATAAAATGATTAAATTATATTAAAAAAAACACCTTGACTCCTTTTATTTGCAACATTGGCTGATATTCATTGATTGATGAGCAAATGCCCGTGTTGAAAGCATGCAACACCTATCTAACCCTCACCATGTGGCAGGTTGAGCCACTTGGCGCTCATCTCGTGTCCTGTATTTGCTTTTATTTCGTCTTTGGCTAATTACGTATTAAATATTTCATAGATATAGTTTTAAACAATCCCATTGATATACGCTTAATTGAGAATCTTTATTTTTTATAATTATGGCTAATGGTAATGATAATAGTAGTAAGATAATTCAAGTATGATTGTTCAGTACCAATGTTGTTATTATTATCATTTTTTGTCATTGGTATAACTATTAATGACATCATCATTATTATTATGAACATTATAACTACAACTACTTTTATTACCATCATACATATTGTTATCATTACTTCACAACTATCATCATTGTAATCACCACTATCGTTACCGCATATAATATTATCATTATCATCATCATCATCATTATTATCACCTTTATCTCTATACTCTTGCCATTATCATTGCTATGGTGTTTGTACCTTTATTTCTAAAAAATAAACTTCCGTTTTCTATTCATTGTTGCAATAAAGTTAAAGGCATATCCATTCTCATATTACCTCCTATTTATGCATTGTCCAGTAATTATTCATTCATTCATTTTGCTTCTGGCTGTCTATTAATTTATTCATTCATTACTATTCTGACTGAGGGGTCTAGCCATAACTAACACTAACACTAAACATGCAGGGAGGAGCATGTTGAGCATTCTTGCATGTCAAACTTTCGAAATTTAGGTGTGCTT
>NW_028234412.1:15060026-15062526 GCF_977035675.1 Penaeus japonicus
AAAGAAAGATGGAGATAAAGAAAGAACATGAGAAGAACAAAACGAATTAATATCATATTGCCGTCATAATTATATTGTCAAAGTTACTTGTTTGGTTGTAAGTAAAACGGGAGCCGTGCTTGTATTTTTAGATTTTTTAAAATATAATACAGATTTCAACTATTACCCACACTCACTGGGCTTCTGTTTGTTTGTGTTTGTGTGTGTGTGTGTGTGTGTGTGTGTGTGTGTGAATAATATAAATACATACATGCATACATACATATATACATTCATACATATATATATACATATATATGTATGTATGTATACATATACATATATATACATATATACTTATACACATGTATTGCAAATACATATGTATAAATTCCCAATCTTTTCCTTCCTTTTGGTAAGCTCCATTAATCCTTCTCATTGTCTGTCTCTAAAAAGCACATAAGAGTCAATTTCATCATCTAGTGTCCCCGAGACAGGTGATGACCCGAATATCCGGTGAGCACAAGAGCGAGAGTCGCGTGCGGGGGGCGGCGCCAGAGCGGGTGGCCCACTGTGGCTCCCGCCGTGTGCGCGCGCTGGTTGGCCCGCTCGTGCTCAAGAAGTCGCCAGCTGGTGCACGTGCGCTGCCGCCCGCGTGACACAAGGACCTATCGCACCTCCGACGGACATCGCCCAGTATCGCTCCGATCGCTTGCCTTTTCTCTCTTGCAATAGGACGTCACATCATGCCTGATCAATGGAGACGTCGCGAGCGCAAAGCACGCGCGTGTATCGAGTCCCTACGACCACGTGTACTCCAGATTTTGTTAGCGATGTCGCCTTTTTCCGGACCCTTGGCGCGGTGCTCGTATGCCCTTTTAGCCCCGACGCCCGCATCCCAGGTAAGGTGGGTAAAAATAACAAATCTTACTCACCTTCGCGTTGCTATGGCTTTGCAGAGCCTTGCAAAACATCTATCCTTGAACGGAGTGAAAAGAATAAAAATCCCTTTTCCTTCCTTTCACACTCGCGGAGGAAAAACACCTCGAAACAAACACAGACAGACAATAAAGACCTTAGAATTAAAAAAAAAAAAATCTACGGGCACAGACTCTCAGCTTCCTTAAGGGTTTACGGAAGGCGCAGGGGCGACACCTGACGACACCCGTGGCAATCTCCGGCAGACACGTGACGTCATAGCGAGATTCATAATTATGGCGGCCGAGCTTCGTTTCCTCCTCCTGGTCGCGTCCTTCGCTGTCGACGCCTTGCTTGTCGATCGGACGCGCGTAGTTTTTGCGTCTCTTTTATTGCACGCCGGGTGTCAGATTTGAAATTTAAAAAAATATATATATAATTAAATAAAACAAGTAGCTAGTTCACTTTGCCTCTCCATCCCCCTTCTCACCCTCTATCCCCTCCCCCCTTCTCCGACCTCTACCCTTTCCCCTCTTCTCACCCCCTCTACCCCTCGTCTCCCCCCCCCTCTCTCACTGCCTACCTGGAACTGAAAACTTGTGCCCTATGACTGAGAGGAGGGTGTAGGTGGGGAGGAGAGCGGGGCAGGGGGAGGGGGAAGGGGAAGAAAACTAGCGGTCTAAACATAATTGATATCTTTTTATATAATCTTAACCATCCAAAAATAAATATATCGACAACTTGACGTGCATGCAATGATAACATTTTTTTTTTTTTTACACTATCATATTCAAATTTCCTCGCTAAAATAGCATTATCCCACCTTGATTTAATGACAACAGTTAATCATGATAAAATATTTCAATATTAACAAAAAAAAAGCGATATAAATCTTTGACAGAACGGCACTACTAATAGGCTTAATGAATGATAATACAATAGGTTAATGCAACATATATGCAAGTGATGGTAAATTTATCTGTAAAAAAATAAAATAAATCATGGAAATAACATGATAAATAAAAAATAAAAAAGTTGATGTATAAAAAACATGATTTGATTATTTGACATATAACCATCATAATAAGATTATATTTAAGGATAATGGTAATATAGATAATAGTAATAATAGTCATTATAATAAGAAAACAATAGTAATACTTTTAACTTATAATGCCAAGAGGAATACCAACAATATCAGCAACAATCGCAATAATCATAACACTATCATTAAGATGATTATGATAATTTTCATAAAATAATGATACCAACAATAAAAAAAATAATATAATTTTCCTATTAATTTTAATTATGGCATAATAGATGTACTAATAATGGTAATTATCATCATCGTCATTATTATCATCACTATCATCAGCATAATCCATGATAATGATGATGACAATGATGGTGGTTGTGGTCGTGATGATGGTGATAGTGATGATGATGGTGAAGGTGATAAGGATGATGATGACGATGATGGTGGTGATCATGATAAGATTAATATTATTGTTCCATTAGTAGTAACAATAAAAAAAATCATGATATTAAAAACAATAAAAACAACAATGATAAAAAACATTTTTATAACTATTTTTTTCTA
>NW_028234412.1:15077526-15080026 GCF_977035675.1 Penaeus japonicus
TAATGATAATAATAGTGATATCAATAATAATGATAATAATAATTATAATAATGATAATGATAACAATACTAACAATAACAATAATGGTAGTAATATAAATGACAATAGTAAAAATAATATCTGTAATGATAATAATAATAATAACAGTTAACAGAAATAGCAAGGAGGCATTATTAAGAAAAATAATAATGCTAATAACAATACCAATAATAATATGATAATAATGATAGTAATAGCAATAACAACATTAACAACAAAAAATACTAGCAATGGTCATAATTATAATTATAATAATAATGATAATAACAATAATGCTTATAATAAAAACAATAATGATAATAATAATCATCATTATAATAATAACTGTAGTAAAAGTAATACCAAAATAACAAAATAATATCAATAATACTGAGATCACCAATATTAACAATAATAATATCAATATCAACAATAATAATAACATTGATAATTATCATTTCTCATTATCCTTATAATTATCATTATAATGTATAAGAAAAAGAAAAAGAAATCTTCAATAAAACGTACCAGAGATCCAGGTTATAGAAAAAACTCCGTCTGTAACCCCTTGGACAGAGGCTGTAATCGTGGCTGCAAGCCTTATATATATGCCTTTTGTTATTATAGGTATGGTTGCAGACCTTTAGATTTAAACGCCGTGGCTGCGACCCTTTGATAAAATGGGTGTGGTTGCATCCTTTAGACTTTAGCAGTGCGGTTGCAACCCTTAGATACTTATCATAAAATGAAGGTCTAATAATCTAAAACAGACATCGGAATTGTTAAACCTTGCAACACCAAAACCGTGGCAAGTTTGAGACTTGTCTACAGCGTGTAAAATGTTGCACTGGGGAAATACATGTAACGTCGCACACCGAAATGCAACACGAAGACCGATACCGAGTTTGCAAAACCTTCCGACAGAGCTGGAGGGGTCGCAGCAGACGTAAAGTGATCGTTGCCCCACCCCCCACCCCTCCACCCCCTCCCGCTCACAGAAACAACAGAAGGAAAACCGATTGTGAACAGTTGCCTGTGATTGTGCAATCGACCCGATTATGATTGTTACCATTGGCTGGTGATTGCAAGGAACAACTTGATCGCAATAATGGGACCGATTTCCTTGATTAAGGTATTAATACAGT
This sequence comes from Penaeus japonicus, assembly GCF_977035675.1. Lineage (NCBI taxonomy): Eukaryota > Metazoa > Arthropoda > Malacostraca > Decapoda > Penaeidae > Penaeus > Penaeus japonicus. Next base: position 15,078,690 of record NW_028234412.1, read on the forward strand.
CTTAATAATGGTAGTAGCAGCGCGAGTAATTATAAACGGAGAGGGGAGTGATAATTAAGTCAATACGCCACTAGGAAGGAGGCGGGTTCGGGATTAAAAGTGTGTGCGTGTGTGTGTGTGTGTGTGCGTGCGTATGTATGTGTATATGTGTGTGTGTGTGTGTGTGTGTGTGTGTGTGTGTGTATGTATGTGTGTGTGTGTACATGCATATATGTGTATATGTATATATATATATATATATATATATATATATATATATATATATATATATACAAAATTTATATTTATATATTAAATGCGTTACTGCATTTTACCATCTTTCTTACATATATATATATATATATATATATATATGTATATATATAATTATATTACGTATAGATGTGTGTGTGTGTGTGTGTGTGTGTGTGTGTGTGTGTGTGTGTGTGTGTGTGTGTGTGTGTGTGTGTGTGTGTGTGTGTGTGTGTGTGCCTGTGCATGTGTATGTATGTATGTATGTATATATGTATGTGTGTGTATGTGTGTGTTTATATATATATATATATATATATATATATATATATATATATATATATATATTCATAAATGCATTTGTGCCTGTATAAATCTGCCGCGCACCACTAACATCCCCAGCACGGGCGACGAACATAAAGGTAGCCATGAAACTGCCATGTAATCTCCAGACGCAAGCGCATGCACAAAAAAGCTTGACCGCAACAGTAGTTCTATGACATACGATAAAGGCGTTGCAAACACCGCCCGTCAGCAGCGACTCCGCCCAATGCACAGCCACAGCACGACCGCGGACGAATACCAAGTTGGGAGGGAGACTTACTGTCACTTAAGATTGTCTTTATTGTCGTCCCTCGTTGGTCTCATTTAATCATTCTCTGTCTCTGTATCTGTCTTTGTACCTGTTTCTGTCTCTACTTCTGTTTTTTGTCTCTGTCTCTGTCAAGTCTCAGTCTCTCTCCTTCTCCTTCTCTTTCTCCCTCTTCTTCTTCTTCTTTGTCTGCGTCTCCGTCTATTCTCTCTCTCTCTCTCTCACTTTTCCTCTTCCTCTTTCTCTTTCTCTTCCTCTTGCCCTCTTCCTCCTCCCTATCCCTGACCCTCCCCCTCTCCCTCTTCCCTCCCCTTCTCTCTAAAGTCCTTCGATCTACACTGACATTCGCCTTAACACTGAGATAACACACATACATCGCCCTCTACAACAACCTACCTCATTATCCCTTATTCCACCCTCATCATGACTAACATGTCACCGCCCTGTAACATGACCAACGTCTGTCATATCACCAACAGCTACGACTGCCAACGTTATCCAGTTGTCAGTACAC
>NW_028234412.1:15087526-15097526 GCF_977035675.1 Penaeus japonicus
CTATCATCGCTTTTATTATTACTATTATAAATATTACTACTGGTATCATCACCTAATATTATTAAATGTGCACGTTTCACTTGTTATTTTGGGTAAACAACGATTTTTTACTTGTCTGGATTATGCTTTCGTCTATCATGTTTTATACGTCTTGTATTATCATCTCTGATAGCCTAATATGCCAACTGGTCTTATGAGAGGAATTACTGATTTAACGTGTTAAATTGTTCCCTTTAGGACGAGAATCGCCTAACTTTCGTTTCATCATAAACAACAAGCATAAAGCTCTCGTATATATTACTGGCATTAAACATTTAAAACTGATCTATCACTCACCATCTAGAAGAATCTACGTATAATTTGGATACCTGGAGAAGTATTATCGGTGTAAATCAGCCGTTCAAAATTATATTTACTCTGAATTCCAGCAAATAAACAATGCTCAGAAATTCTCGGGGTTGCAAAACTATCACAAGAGAATATAATTCTTCCTTAATTTAACGTTTTATTTTTTTTCCGTTACATGTTATTTTGATAATATTGTTTCCTAAAACTCTGATTCTTCTTTCCTAAAACAATACTTAAAGATGCTTACTTCTTAAATACAAAATGCGAGGCCGGATAAATACATTAAAGTTTGCATTCAACCTTAGGTTAGACCCAAAAAATCGTCAGTAGCAAATTCATCATTCAAATAGTAAAGTTTTTATAAAAACATATTTCCGATGAATGAATTTAACTCCTTTAAAATCTATTTGGTGAACAATACAGTTGCTACAAATATAAACGCATCTCAATATAAAGTTAAAAGAAAGAAAGAAAAAAAAACGCCATGAAAACCAAACAGTTCAAGTTTTCCTTCAATCTTGCTTTCCAGATTTTACACTAGTATTTATTTCCCGAAATCCATAATGCGCCATCTAAACACTCGAAATGACTACAAAATTATCAATACCATAGAAAATGGTAAAAGATATGATGATTTACCTTCGAGCAGCAACGTTTGCTCCGGCCAGCAGAACCGCGCCAAAAAGACTGATGACGTCACAGTATAGAATTACCGAAATTTGTAATGTGGCGAGAATCCTTAATTCTATTTGTGCACGATGCACTTTTATTCATCTTTTCTAATCATCGTAGAGTTTTCATTACAAAATATCACGAAGACGCAATAATTCTGGTTATGTGATTATGTAACTCCATGACCCATTGAGGGACCGTTAATTTAAAATCACTTCATCATGACCATCTTTTTTCTCTTAATGTTGTATGATTTCACGGTTTCTGACATCATTCACGTGCTACTGCAAAACCAAGTTGCAAAAATGAAGCTGTATATCCTTAAACATAGTGTTTTGCTTTTTTCCCAAATACCAAGAAGGCAGGTTAAATAACTCTAGTCACGAATTCATTTATTTCTGAGTCACGATCTTTTACATAGTAGGTCACTGATAAGTATATATACATACACACACATGTACATGCAATATAAACATTAATGTTTAAATTGGATACAATAATCTGCATTTCTTACGAGATTTTTTGTGTTGAAACAATATTATAACAACGCTCGCTTCAGACTTGGCGGCCAGTGGTACGATAACGATTTTGAATTCAGGTAAACATTATCATTCAAATCGGTTCATATAAAATACACGTGTCCAGTTTAAGAGAATGGTATGCGACTCACAGAGGAATTCTAGTTACATGGGATGACTACATGCATTACCATAACAACAACAAATATTTCTCAGAAAACCCGACAGTCCTGTTTCGGGCACAAGTCAAGATATTATCGTCAGAATTTTGTCAACTAATGGAGGATCTGGTACCATTGTTTTGAGAACAGTTATTATCAATTGGATAATTACCGTCACATTTTGATGTCTTTCGATATTCGTTATCCAAATAAGTTGTATGTTACTTGAATAGTGTTGCAGTTATTAGTGATAGTCACGAGAATATAATACTGGGCACTTAAATAACATGGAATTACCTCCGTAACAAGAGCTACTTATGTGTAGTAACCGTTACCACTGGACGTGCGTGGTTTTACATCATGGGATTGTAGTGTTATTTTATGCGAGTCAATTAACATGCAGGAAAATCTTCTCCCAAGGACGTCGTACACCTCGCCTCCCTTGTCAGCAAAGTCAATGCTAAAACTATTCCCCTTCTATTTGCAAACAACAAATGACTTGACACAAAAGACCATGTGACTAATAACAACAGTGAACTCGCCACCGACAACAAACAATTCACTCCAAAGAACAACAAAAACAACAAGAGACAGAGCCACCTGAATCCCCTCAGCTGATACAAATAGCCAGGTCATTACCGAGCGAGCCTCTGAGTAGAATGTCTACATAAAAGATGTTTATATAAGTAAATCCCCCCTCCTCCACCTTTATTTTGCCGCTGACGACATGAGGTTAGCGCTCCCTCCCCCATCTCCCCTCCTTCTCCCTTCTACCCTCCCCTCCACACCTCCCCTTCCTCCGCCATCTCCTCTCTTTCCCCCTTTTCCCCTCCCCTCCCCGCCCCCATCTCCCCTCTACCCCAAGCGCCTATGCTGATGAGTCGACGAAACTAGAGGCTCTCACAAGGCTGTCTGTACCTCCTGGCATCCCGGCAGGAGAATAAACTTGATATATATGCGGTTTCATGAGGCACTGATTGCCCTGCACTCCGGGGATGATATCAGGACTGGAAGAGCTAATAAATATATATACTTATCTATGAATGCAACTACTTTATTTGATACAAGTATTGAGTTCTTGTATGTACATTAATGCATGATGAATTCTGGCGTGATAGTTAACACGGTATAAAAGAGAATATTATTCCTACATGCTGATCAGAAGTGCGGTACTAAACATCTTGCACATCATCTCTATCAAAAACGTATATAAATATCGCAGCAGAAAGAGTATTTATAACACGCAGATTGCTGTGCCTGATACTAGAGCTGTGATGATATGAGATGGGATTTTTTTTCTCTCTCTCAAATTATGATATTCTGGATCCAAACTCTTTTTTAGCATTTACTTATAAACATTTAGACATTTTTCGAGAGGAAAAGAGAGAAAGAAAACGGGGGTGGTTGAGAAGGAGGAAGAAAGAGAGAATATGCAGATAAATATTGTGCATATTTCGCTTACTGAAAAAGTCACTAAAAACAAATCCCGACGTCCGTAAACATTACTACTGGATTAATTAGCGTTATGAAAAAAAAAAAAATCAAGTATTGTATTAATAGTATGTATTGATATGAATATAGCTGGACACCCAGCATGCACCAGACACATTAACAGAGAAATTTTAACGTGCAGCGCATGACTAAATCGCTTGAATCCATTCATGAACGTTGGAGTAGTTCTTCGCCTTGCCGATAGGTGGCAGGCCATTCCAGTGGTTGAAAGGTTACGACTAAAGTAAAATTAGATTTATCCTACGAATTATACAGTAAAATCAAGCGATGGAAATATTTTATTTCACTCTAATGCGTAAAGTTAAGTAAATCAGAAAAACGACGCCGTTAATCCTGATTTAAAAAAGAAATCTCAAAAGTTAAAGATGAAGAAACGAGACAGGGGAGGTACCACCGAGTTTTTATGAACCTAGCGTGCTTAATTTCAAATCCCAAACAGACGAAAAACATGACATATTTGTGTTCATTATGAGTTGAGAAGATAAAGAGACATAGAAAGAAAAAGAGATAGATGGAAACACAAATAAGATAAAGAGTGGTGAGAAGAAAATAGGAAAAGGATAGCAAGATTAATAGTAAGGTTAGATAGGCAATACGTTATATCTTCAAAACAAAACATTCAATCACAGTTTTGCCTGTCATCCACCATTATACTAAAAGGTAAGCTATAATCCTATTTTCCTTCTCTTTCTCTCTCTCTCCATCTTTCTTTACCTCTCTCTCTTCAAATATTTCTTTTCATCTCTCTCAATATTTATTCACCCTCTCTCTCTCTCTCTCTATCTTTCTCTCCAAGTAGCTTGTTTTGTCATTTCAAATCGCAGAATCAGACATGGCAATCTGCAAAGATTTCATACAAGTCGGCAACATATTCTGTATTATCTGCAGGCCGATAATGATATGTAAATAACTTCAGGATGTTGTAAATTTCACAGTCTATGTCACTTTTTATAAGTGTATCCTGATCTTGAACGCTGAATATGGACTAAGAGCTAGGAGGAACAGAGACAGAGAGAGAAAGAGAATTTACTTGAATCCATTTCTCTCTCTCTCTCTCTCTCTCTCTCTCTCTCTCTCTCTCTCTCTCTCTCTCTCTCTTTCACACATACATACATAAATAATATATGCACACATGTACCAAAATTATTAAAATCCTATGCTGAATTAGTCAAAATTCTCGAATATTTTAAAGCACTCTTAATAATTGCCCTGGATCCAGAGATACATATATTTTTTCTCTCCAATAATGGCTTTTCTGTTAAGTATTTTCCAGAGTTTACGTGCTAACATTTTTAAAATCAGACCAGCGTTCAGTTCTATATTTTCGATTAATGAAATAAGCAACATTTTACAAATCTTGCAAGAAAGAAGACAAAAAAAACGAAACTTCACTTGCATAAATGCTGTTCGTTGGGATGAATCAACTTTGAAATGTTCACTAGTCAAAGAGAAGAATCAGTAACGTGATTCAAGTAAAGAACGAAGAAAAAACATCAAAATGTTTTAACAGTTGCAACTCCGGTATAGAAAAATTGAAACGAGTTAATGTAACAGATCAATCTTTCCATTAAAACGTTTGAAAAGGTGTAAGGTTAACTCTGTTATCAACAGATGCTCTCTTTCCCTTTATGGGTTTTCGAAAGTGATGTTTTGTTTTGAAAAACTTCATTCTTTGAAGTGAATCATCATATACATCATAAAGATACAGTACAGATAAAGATGCAGAATACAAGTATTGTATAAGTTTAAGTTAGCTAAAACGTTTTCATATCTCTTAAATTTGTAACATTATTTCCATTCTTAATGAGCAAAATATTCCAGTCTTCATCTAATATGTACTTCATTTGCCAATTAGAAGCTGACCAGACTCATTATAACGTGGCCCATATAATGAATAATAGTAATTAGCATATGCTGAGTTAGAAGCAAAATTCATGAACATTTGTTGCGCAAGTTCTCCTTTCGTCCCAAAGAAGTTAAGGGTCGTTGGACTAACTGCAAGAGTTACTGTTTCACTCCTCAGTAAACGAATCTTTAGTGCTTCGACTCATGTCTCGTTGCGCGACTATTGTCATTGTAGCTGTCCGAATCTTTTTTTTTTATCTTTATCACTAAGGAAGACAAGAGCTGATACATTTAACGTGCTTGTTCCTTACTAAAGGATGAGAACTTGTGGAGTCATATCAGTTCCTCTTGAGCTGAGAACACGAACCTGTAACGTTTTTGTGACACTTTTTTAGAACCACAACCTGTACCACTGAACTTTCTTACATGTCTGACAACCAGTTTCAACTACCCATTCATACAACCTCCCCTCCATTTTATCTCCACAGCAGGATGCAAAAAAAAAAAAAAACATAACCTCCACACATATGTCCTAACCTAAAAGAAAAGAATAACGAAGAAAATAAAAGAATACGAAAAATGAGAACACAAAAATGGGAAGATGTGTGATTTGAGTTTCGTTTTCCAAAGAAAAAAAAATAAATCCATAACTCCAGCCTTTGACAATCGAAAAACAAGTGAAAAGGCAACTGTTCCCCCAATGCAATGGAGGAAAAAAAAGAAAATGGAGATAAACGCATTTCGATTTTCCCTCACTTCCCACCCACTTCTGAGCATGGAACGAGAAAGAGGATTAGTAAAATTACCGTGGAGGCACGTGGAAGAAGGGTGATGCCCAAAGCCCTGTTTCTCTCTCAATCTTTCTTTGCCCCTTTCTATCTCAATCTTTATTATCCCCCCTCCCTCTTTCAATCTTTCTTTGCCTCACTCCCTCTCTCTCTCGCTGTGTGTGTGTGGAAAAAGAAAGAAAAAACAACAGTCACCCAGATTTACCCACAGATCTGCCGGCGCGATACACAACGGATACCAACCGAAACCTCCTGCCTGTTCATTAAGTTCTCAAAATTCCTGCCGGCAACGAAACGGACTCAGGACGGGATTATCTCTATTAACGGCACAAAGCGTTTAGTCATCGGTGACCAAACCCAACACCACCGGCTGTGCGTATGGGAGTCATTTGTGTCGGGGAAAAAAGCGTTGACGTTATCGCCCTTGCAATGGTTGCATGATAGCAACGGATGATATCATTATTATGTGTATGGTCTTTCTTACCATCTTCCTTCCTTTATTTCCTTTTGTATATATATATATATTTTTTTTTTTTTCGTTTTGTTGGCTTTTTAAATTGTATTCTTTCTCTCCGTGTTCGTCCGATTCAATTTCGTGTTTTGCATATCTTATCTTTATTTTTTCCTTTTTCTTTGTCTTCAATCTTATTTACGTATTTTCTGATCTTTATTTTTCCTCTTCCGTTTAGTTCTTTTTGTTTCTATTCTTTCTCAGTCTTTATATTTTCTTCTACCTTTCCCCTTCTCCTTTCTCCTACCCAGTATCCTATCACCTCTTCAACCCTCCTCTCTCCTCCCTTATTCTTCTCCCTACATCTTCCTCTTCTCCTTCTTTATTCATCTCTTCCTCTTATCTTTCCTTCCTAGTTTCCATCCTCCCTCCTCAACCTTCCTTCTTATCCCTATCCCTCCTCACACCCTCACACCCTCTTCTTCCTCTTTCTCCGACCTCCTCTTTTCTCATCCCTTTAATACACTCCGACCTCCTCTTTCCTCCTAATGCTGCCTATCTTCCACTCTTTCCTTCTCCCTCCTCCTCCTTTCCCCTCTGCCTTTTCCTCCCTCCTCCCTCCTCTCTTCTCTCTCCTCCTTTCTCCCCCCTCCCTCCCTCCTCCCTCATCTGCCCCCCTCCCTCCCCTCTCCTTCCCTCCCTCCTCCCTCCTCTCCCCTCCCCTTCCCTTCCCTCTCCCACAAGCAACGACAACACCACATCATCATCACCATCAAGTCCGTGTCCCCAATTCCATTAAGAGAAAAAAAAGTCCGGCTTATCATCTGGCATTACCTTCACTTCCACTATGATAAAGTGATCATCAGCACAATCCTCTCTCTCCCACCCTGTTCTCCTTCCCTCCCCCCTCCTCTCCTTCTTCCCTCTCCCTCCCTTCCATCTTCCCTCTCCTCCCCCTTATCATCGCTTTCTTTCCCTCCTCTCCCTCTTTTCCCCTCTTCTCCTCTTTTTAAGCCCCCTCTCCCTTCCCTCCTTTTCTCTCAAGCTCTCCTTTTCCCCCCCCTCTTCCACTTTCCCCACCCCTTCCCCTCCCCCCATCCTACCCTCAAGGACCACCCCACCACCCTCACTATTATATCCCTCTCGTTTTCCTTCCTTACTCCTTACCCTATCCCCTCCACCCATTCCACCTACCACTGAAAAGTAACCTACCGTTGCTAAGATAACTCCCCTTATAAAATCCCCCCTTACCAATAAAATAAATAACAAAAAAAAACCAAAAACTACTAATAACCACTCATTCCTCATAAATAATCAAATAACCCACAACAAAAACTAACCGGTAATAAAAACCTATTCCCCCAGCGTCATAAACCCAGCATCATTGCCTTCCTTTTTTGAAATCGTGGCTTAAATCGATCGTGAAGCGAACCCCACCCCGCGCAAACCCCTATTTATCTATTATCTTTTTCTTCTCTTATTTCCTTATGTATATATCGATCTATTGCTCTTGATCTCCCGTTCCTCCCTTTTCTATCTATCTATCTCTCTTCTCTTCTCTCTTCTCTTCTTCCCACTCCTCTCCCTCCCTCTCCCCTCTCTCTTCCCTCCTCTTCTTCCTCCCTTCTTCTCACCCTTCCTTCTCCTCCACCCCTCCACCCCCCGTTACCTCCCCCCCCCCCCCCTCCTCTCTCCTTCCCTTCTCCTCAAAGCCACCGAAACCATCATCATCACCTCTTCCCCAAGCATCGACAACACCACATCATCCCAACCACATCATCGCATCACCTTATTACTTACATCAGAAGGCTATCAACAATCACATCCATTACCTTAACCCTTAGGATCTGCACAAACTTTTCATCCATTTTGACTCTCCCTCTTACCTTCTCCTCTCTCATTTAAACCCTTTCTCTTAACATATAATCTCCCATTTTTCCCTTTCCACTTACACTCACGTCGATATTTTTCAGCCCTTTCCCTTCTATCCCTTCTTCCCCTTTCACCCTTAGGCACCCCCGTTCCCCTATTGTTTTCTACCTTTACTCCTCATTTCTTAGCCATCCGATTCGCCATCACACATACACACCCCTCCTTTGAATATACCTACGTTGCTCCCCCCCCCCACCCTCATTCCCCTTTCCCGGTTTAAGTAAAACATACCTTAAAGTAACACTAAATCCCCTCCCTCAATCTGCCTCACACCACAATGAAACTAACCACTACAAAAACCTACCGTCTAATAAACAATCATTCCCCCAGCGTCATAAACAAGGCCTTTGATCGCCTAACACAACAAAAAGTGGAGCGAAGAAAGCGAGCAAACCCCTATAATGATAAATTAAAACGAACCACACCCAAACCATTTCCTTATGTATATATCGATCTATTGCGTGTTCCTCTATTTATCTATCTATCTCTATACCGACCCTCTCTAACTATCTTTCCCTCACACGCTCTGCTCCCTCTTCTCACTACTCTCCTCCTCTCTCAGCCTTCTCCTCTCTTCCCTCATCCCACCTAAAACCTTATCCGTACCTCCCCCCCTCCCTTATTCCCCTCCTTCCCTCTCCCTCTGTTCTCCCTCCCACCCTCCCTCTTCCGTCACTCACAAAATCACGAATCAGAAGTCCCATGACGTAATTAGGGAGACATGAGGTGACGAGTCCTTATCCTCTACAAAAGTCTTCGTTGCAACAATCCCGGACCAGCATTAGGGCGTCATAAAGTCATCCTTCACCCCTGCATAACAAAAGCCCCCGCGGAATCCAATGCGAGTCGAGGCTGACAAAAGAAACGCGCCAAAAGACTCCTTCTTGTCAGCTCCTGTCACCATATTACTCAGAATTACCACGATGGAGGAGAGTGCGGATCTGTAATCCCTCACTGTCTCTGTATGGAAGGAAAAAATCGAGAGCCGAAAGAAAATATATATTTTCGTTTTTTTATCACAGTTCTTACTATCTTTGTCTCAGCTTGTTTGTCTCTATCGCTCTCTCTCTCTCTCTAACTATATATCTTTCTATCTATCTCTATCTATATATCTATACATATATGTGTATATATAAATATATATAGATATGTATGTTTACATATATGTATATATATATATATATATATATATATATATATATATATATATATATATATATATATATATGTATATAGTGAGAGAGAGAGAAAGTCTAACTGCATTGTTTTGCAATTACACGTAGTCAATTACCACTACTGCTAGCATTAGCTTTATTTATTATTATTTTTTTTTTTAAACGAAGCCCTAACAAGTGTAAAAACGAAAAAAATAATAGTGCTCATATGATATGTATTGCATAACAGCAACGTAAAAATAGCAATAAAATCATTAACAGATTCTCAAGATTGGAATATCAGCGGAAGTATTAACAAATGACAGGATAGCCGACGTCCTTTTCATGTAGCCATAATATCAACAACACTACTTTCTTCGGCTGTCGTGGTAAGTGTGCAGTTCATGCGCGCATTAGTTCCTGGAGCAGAATTAGCGATACAAGAAGCTAATGAATATTTTGTCCGTAAAATGGATTTATAATGAGAGCTGGGGAACGAGAGCAAGGCATTATGTCATTCGTGGTAACAGTGAAAGCATTAAGGGAATATGAGAAGCATTACTAACGGCAAATGAGAAGCAGGTCTTATAATAGTAGTAGTAGTAGTAGTAGTATCAAT
>NW_028234412.1:15102526-15107526 GCF_977035675.1 Penaeus japonicus
TCCTCCTCCTCCTCCTCCTCCTCCTCCTCCTCCTCCTTCCTCTCCCCCCCCCCTCCCCCCCCTCCTCCCCCTCCTCCTCCCCTCTCTCCCTCTCTCCTCTCTCTCTCTCGGCCAGGTCATGCCACGAAGCACCTGCGAGGACATCCCAACAGCGTGATAACCACCTTAGTGCGCTATACCTAATACACTGTCCTCGCCCGATGAGTCAGTCAGCCGAGTGTCGAACAAAATAAAACAGTTACGTAAAAAAATTGTCTAAATTACTTTTTAATGTCTTTCTTGGAGAGAAAAAGAAAAGTGAAGAACAATATTGCAACGGATTCTTTCTTGCTCGTTCTTACTCGAGTTCGGGCCTGGCGATTGGCCAGACTCAAGGCTGGCGCTGAATTATTGCGTCAGAATAAATACTTAATCACCAACACACGTGCATGTGCCCGTGGGAAGGCATTGCATGTATATACATAGGCAACGACGCTCATACCGACACACGCACGCACGCACACATATATAATGTGCGTGTATTTGTGTGTGTGTGTGTGTGTGTGTGTGTGTGTGTGTGTGTGTGTGTGTGTGTGTGTGTGTGTGTGTGTGTGTGCGTGTGCGTGTGCGTGTGCGTGTGCGTGTGCGTGCGCGTGTGCGTGCGCGTGCGTGTGTGCGTGTGCGTATTCGTCTGCGTGTACGTATACGTGCATGTGTGCGTGTACATGTGAGCATGAGTGTAAATGCGTGTATGTTTGTGTATACGACAAACGTATCTAAAATTACATGCATGCAAACCATACCATCAAGCACAAATGGTGAGCCTCAATTCAAAACACGACCGAGTGAACAGACACCCTCAGTCCAGCCACCCTTCTAAAACGCGCTGTTCGAGGGAATCAGCGAAGCACCCACACGAAACACGAAACGCTTCGAAACGCTTTGTGATGAATGTAACACAGAGATCGAATAAAGGCGAGAGAAACTATATAAGAGAATATATATGAATACCAGAAGAGGACATATCCTAAGGATCAATCAAGAGGCATTCATCTTAACCCAAAATATGACGTCATCAGAGATAAAAACGAGGTCACGTGAACCTCTCATCTTGGCCCTCGAAGATGTGTCATAGTCCTCCGAGGTGAGGATGATGATGAACATGAAGAGGATAATGATAACGATGGCGATAAAGACACAGACGATGAAGATGATGACATGACATGATGAAGGAAATGAGTAAGACACGACCAGATGACTAAATACCGACCTAGAATCCAGCTCGAGCAGATCAAACGCTAATCGCAGAGAGAGAGAGGGGGAGGGAGGGAGGGAGGGAGAGGGAGAGAGGGAGAGAGAGAGAGAGAGAGAGAGAGAGAGAGAAAGAGGGGGGGGGGAGAGAAGAAGAGAGGACGGGAGGGAGAGAGGGAGGAAGAGAGGAAGGGACAAAGAGAGGAAGGGGGACAGGGAGGGGGGAGGAAGGAAGAGAGGAAGGGGTAGGAAGGGAGGGAGGGAGGAAGATAGTAAAAGAGAGAAAGAAAGGGAGGGAGGGAAGGAGCGAGGGTAGGAAAAAAGAAGGGAGGGAGGGAGGGAGAGAGAGAGATAGAGAGAGAGAGAGAAAGCGAGAGAAAGAGGGAGAGAGGACACAGAACCACAGAAATACACAGAGACACAGAAAGAGAGAGAGATCTCCCCCTCCCCCTCCCGCCTCCCCTTTCTTCGCCTCCGCAAGAAATTTCAAAGCTTCTACAAGTCATCTCTTTTAAGTAACAAGTCTCAGCCGCTGACAAAACACACACGTGGGGGAACACCTCGAGTGAACGGATAAACAGACGACAACACACAGGTTACGACATTAAGGAGGATAGTCTCTCTTTTATCTTTTTTTTATTTTTTTTTTTTTTATTCCCACACGCATTTCTTTCTTTCTTCTTTTTATCTATTTCTTTTTCATTCTTTTCGCGGAGAGAGATAAGGAGCGAGTCTATAGCACGCGATGTGTTGAGATTAGAGCGAGCCCGACAGACGGAGCTTCCCCCCCTCCCCCCTCCCCCGTCTGTGGCTCACTGATTTTTCGCCCTGAGGGAGAACGTGGGTCTTCTTCTTTTTCTTCTTCTCCTTCTTCTTTTTCTTCTTTTCCTTCTCCTTCTTCTTCCTATTATTATCATCACCATTATATCATTATCATTATTATTATAATTTGTCTTCTTCCTTTTCTTCTTTTTCATCCTTCTCCTTTTCTTCTTCCTTTTCTTCTTTTTCATCCTTCTCTTTTTCTTCTTCCTCATTTTCTTTTTCTTCTACATCTCCTTCCTCCACCTTCTCCCATTCTCTTCTTTCAACTCCCCTGCTTGTCAAGGTCACGCAGACTGCTTGGGGAATGCCCAAGTCCGGGGGCAGGGGCCTGGAGGGGGGGGGGGGCAGGAGTAGGTCGGGGTGGGGAGAGGTATACTGTAGGAGTAGGTGAGGGGGAGAGGGGTAGGGAGGAATGGCAGGCAGTGCAGGATGGAATAGAGGTAGGAATGTGGAATGCCACTGGGGTTGAGGGTATGATGGGGAATGAGCTTGACCTAGGAGTAGAATAGTAGGAATGAGGTGAGGAGTTGGAGTAGAGTAGGGGGGGGAGGTGGGGGTGTAACTATCGTGAAGTGGGGTGGGGGTAGAGAGGGGAGAGGGTGGTTCAGAATGAGTTGCATGATGGAAGGAAGGAAGGAAGGAAATGATTGAAGGATGGCGATGGTGAATGAATATGAATGAGGATGCCATTGTGAGTAAAGTGAATGAAAGATTATGAGTGTAAATAATGAATGGAAGATTGTGAGTATAATGAGTAAATGAAAGATAGTGAGAGAGCAGAGTGAATTAGGTGTGAGGAGAGTGAAAGCAAGAGTGTGGGTAGAAAGAGTAAATAAAATAATCTAATTAGTGTGAATGTGGAGTGTGAGAGTGTATATAGTTAAAATGAAGATTTAGTTAATTTATTTAGTGTTAATTGTGAGCACGAGTAGTGTGGAAAAAAGGAGTATAAGTTTAACCAGTGTGAAGGCTGTCAGTGTGAGTAATGTAGATGATGTCAGGTAATAATCGAATGATAAGGTATGTATGCACAATTTTTTTTATTTATCATTATTTTATATCATTACTACATACTTCCACTATATATGTTCCACCCGGTTAAGTTGAATTATAGCATATATATATATATATATATATATATATATATATATATATATATATATATATATATTATCATATTTAATATTATCATTAATATATTCGCAATAAATATACAAGCGATTAATAAAGAGTTGATCATGCAGTCAATCAGAATTCTTCATGCTTACAGCAGGATAAAAAAAAAAAAAACATGGATCAAAATGGGCTCGTAATAATCAGGATTGATTGCACATTAATGCACATCGACAAAATGTGCAATCAAGATACCTCCGATAACCTTATGCACTGATTTTAACCTCATTACCGCAAGACCAATGCCAAACCATTGCAAAAAACAATATGTTCCACAGGTTTTCATATCCCTAGCGTGGCTCTTACCAGAGTTTATGTTTATGACGTGATTTCAAGGTTAGACGTTATTTCTGTTCGTAACTGTTTCTGGACGAGTTCGGGCGAGGTTGACTCTCCTCGGCCTAGAGATGGTGATTCGACCTCCGCCCACGCCTCTCCTAACGTCCATTGATTTGGAGCGGATTCTATCGCCGTATTCCACGTCTTCTAATCCATCCTCTTGGTGGTAATTTTTAAAGGCAGAACCACAAGACACAGAAGGAAATAAGAGCAACCGCGTACAAAGGAAAAATAAATATATATCTCGCGTAAGAACAGACCAACAGACCCGAAGAGCGTTAGCAGCAAGCCAGGGGGGGTGGGGTGGGGGTGGGGGCTGGTAATAGCAGGTAACACCTCCCCCCCCTCCCCACACACACACACACCACCAACCACGACGCCACAATATAATGTTACAAGACATGCACGTGAACACTCGCAAATCAACGGCCGCCCTCCTAACACGGTATCGCCGCCTAATGAAACTCTTCCTTAAACAGATCCAACAATTATCAATTTTTCCCAAACGTCACGACTTTCTCGGTTTATGAGTTCGCTGATCCCGAAAATGAAATCTTACTTTATCCTTCTACCTACCCCCTACCCCCCCACCCCCTTGCATCCCCTAACACTACTCCTTAACCACCAACAACCCCTGCACCCCCTGCAACCATCCATCCTTCTTCGGTAGACTACGGCGCCCTTGCAGTAAAAGAAGCTTCCTTGAACTCTGTGCTACACGAGGCATGAGCAAGAAGAGCCCTCGGGACTCGTCAAACCACATTTGCAATTCACGTCCCATTAATTGACATAACTGTTCGACACACACCTGCGTTGCTGTGTGCGCCTTGCGGGGTTGCAGCTCATTTGCATACCCAACCCCCTTTCGTGAAAACATCTTAACCTCCCCGCTCCACGTATTAAATACATTTTATATATTTTTTTAAGAGAATATCTTGCACTAAACTATTTACTTTATCTTATCTATGTCTTACCATGTTGGTGTGAATAAAAACAGTCGTAAATGTATTCAATATAAATTTGGCGATTAGCCGGTAAGAATAGCTGGAAAAACTGCAACAAAAATAAATTGCCTAATATATATGTGAATGAACAGTTCCTCAATAAAAAGACAAATATCAACAAGTATAACCTCATTTTATACATACTAAATATCATACCATATCCATAAATATATACATTAAAAAAAGAAAAAAAAAAAAACGAAATGGTAAACAATTACAAAACTCTAAGAAAACCTGACCTTGTTCCGTGACCTTGACCTGTCACTGATACCATTATCATATTCTCTAGTATTCGAAAACCAACCCTGGAAATAATAGCTTATAAACTCGAAGCGAAATTTTGAAAAGTAAATATCCCTTATAAACGCAGACCATGTCACATTTTTCCCAAGATGATTCGAAAAAGTAAATCGAACATACGAAGTCATC
>NW_028234412.1:15152526-15155026 GCF_977035675.1 Penaeus japonicus
TAGGGAGGGAGATAGGGAAGGGTGGAAAGGAGGGAGGTAGGGAGGGAGAGAGGGAAGGGTGAAAAGGAGGAGGGAGGGAGAGAGGGAAGGGTGAAAAGGAGGAGGGAGGGATAGAGGGAAGGGTGAAAAGGAGGAGGGAAGGAGAGAGGGAAGGGTGAAAAGGAGGAGGGAGGTAGGGAGGGAGAGAGGGAAGGGTGAAAAGGAGGAGGGAGGTAGGGAGGGAGAGAGGGAAGGGTGGAAAGGAGGAAGGAGGTAGGGAGGGAAGGGTGGAAAGGAGGAGGGAGGTAGGGAGGGAGAGAGGGAAGTGGAAAGTCTGAGGTCCGGAACGGAGCGTGTGAGACGCGGGACGGGTGGCACCGGATGCCGGCGGTCGGTCTTTCGCGCTGTCCTTGAGGCCCGGCGGTGTCGTGCGTACTGGCGTCGCGCGGGCCTGGAGTCCCTTTCTTCTTGCTGTACTTTCTAGTCTTCGCTTGCCGGGAGGCCCTGATACTTCTGACCTTTCGTTCTCGCTTGCCCTGTTGATGCCCCTGCTTGCGGTCTTACCGTCGATCTGCCGCGTTGCCGGTTAGTGTCCCTGCTTCCCTGCGTACTGTCTTTCCGCTCGTGTCCTTAGTCCCTCCTCCTTTCTTTGTCGTCTGTCTCGCTTGCCGTATTCCGGTCTGCTGCTTACGTCGGGCGCGTCTTTCCTTTATCCCCGGCTGTCTTCGCTACCAGGTGTCTTTCTCTCTTTCCGTATCCCCTTCCTTCGTTTCTTACTTTCTTTCGCTTCTGTCCTGTAGGCCCTTCTTTCCTTCGTACTTTCTGTCCTTTAGCCCTTCTTCGTCTTAACTGTCGTTCTCCACACGGGCACTGACTGCCCTTCGTCCGGCTATACGGGCTTGTCCTTTTATTCACCGTCTTCGAGCGTACGTGCTTGCTCGCGATCCAGTTACTTCCCTTCGTGCTGTACTATCGCATCGTGCGCCTCTGGCCGTATAGTTCCACCGTCCCTCTTTCATTACTTGTCTTTCCCTCTTTCCTGTATGCCCTCTCGTCGGGCGATATAAGCGCGCGAGGCCTCTTATTCCCGCCTGCGTTCTTACGTGCTTCGCTCCTTTCCTGGGTGCCCTGGCTGTTCTTCTTACTCTCGTGCCTCGCTGTTCCTTGATTCCCCTCCGTCTGGCTTCTTTCGTCGCGCTGGCCGGGTTGGCCCGCGGCGCCGGGCTTGCACTTTTGCGATCGCGCAGTATACCGGTCCCCTTCTACGTTCTACGGTCTGTCTTCTGTCCTTGATTCACTTCTTCTTCTCTGACTTTCGACTCTCGTTCCGGATTCCCGGCTTTACTTTCTTTCTCTCTTTCTCGCGGTCCGTTAGTTCCCTTCTGCTCGTGCCGTTCTTCTCGCTTCATCTCTCGTTCCTGTATGCCCGCCTTCGGTCTTACGGCGTGCTCGCTGTTCGGTATCCCCTTCGGCGTTCGTACGTTCTTTCGCGCATTGACCTTGCTTATCCCCCTTCGTCGGTCGTACCGTTCATCGCTCTTTCCGGTATCCCCCTCTGCTGTCTAACGGTCTGTTCCCCTGCCTTGCCTGTGATGCCCTTCGCTCGTTCTTTTTTCTCTTTTCGCCGGGCCCTTTATTCCCGCCGGTCGGCGGACAGGCTGTCTCTTCTTTCTTGCATTCCCTTCTTCAACGTCTTTGACTTGTGTCTCCCTCAGTGCCTTTATTCCCTGCTCGCTTCTGACGTTCGTCGCTCTCTTCCTCATTAAGTCCTTTCTCACCTACTTCTCACTATTCTTTCTCGGCTGGCCTAGTTAGTTCCCTATACGTCTTCTTGCTCTCGTGCCTTTAGTCCCCGTCTTCTCTTCTTTACTGTCTCTTCTCTCTTGGCCTTAGGCCCTGCTTACCTGTCGTGACCGTTCTATCTCGCTTTCCTGTATTCACCGCTTCTGTCTGGACGGTCGGTCAGCTCGTTCCGTTATTTCTCCGTCTATCTGACGTTTCTTTCGCTCTGGTGCCAGCTGATGCCCGCTCGGCTTTCGTACTTTCTTTCTCTCTTCCTTTTGTCCCTGCTACTTACGTTCTTGCTCTCCGGCCGTTATGCCCTTCTTTCTTGACTTTCATAATCTCTCTTATACTTAGCCCCTGCGTCTGTCCTACTTTCTTTCTCTCTTCCTTGATGCCCGTCTTCTCTTCTGGTACTTTGCGATTGCTCCGGTTCCGTGATTCCCGCCTTCCTGTGTGCTGAATATGCTAGCTCTCTTCCCTTTATTCCCTTCGGCTGCTGTACTTGGCGTCGCTCGTTCCGGATTCCCGTCGCTGCGTACGGGCGAGCGCTCGTTCTCTTTAGCCCCTGCGGCTTTCTTGTACGTGCTATCCTCTCTTTCCTTTTAGCCCCCTTCGGCGTGCGTACTTGCTGTCGTCGGCCTGTTATCCCCTTCCTTCTTGTGCTCACTGGTCCGTTCGCGCTGTCCCCTTTATGCCCCTTCTCTGGCTTCTTCTTGCTCTCTGCCTGTATTCCCTT
>NW_028234412.1:15172526-15182526 GCF_977035675.1 Penaeus japonicus
AAGAGGGAGGGGGGGAGGAGAGGAGAGATGAAGGGAGGACGGTAGGAGGAGGAGGGAGGAGGGAGGAGGAGGAGGAGGAGGAGGAGAGAGGGGGAGAGAGAGAGAGAGAGAGAGAGAGAGAGAGAGAGAGAGAGAGATAGAGAGAGAGAGAGAGAGAGACGGAATGACAGCGCAGTAGAGCGAAAGGGGAGTGAAGAAACGGAGGGAAGATAGCGGAGAGAGGGAAAGAGGGAAAAGGAGGAGGAGGAGGAGGAGGAGGAGGAGGAGGTAGAAAAGGAAAAGGGACGAGAGAGAGAGGGACGGAGTGACAGCGGAGTAGAGATGAAGGAATTGAGTGAAGAAACGGAAGGAAGAAGGGGGGAGGGGAAATGAGGAGGAGGAGGAGGAGGAGGAGGAGGAGGAGGAGGAGGAGGAGGAGGTGGTGGTGGAGGAGGAGGTGGAGGGGGGAGGAGGGAGGAGGAGGAGGAGGAGGAGAAGAGGAGGAGGAGGAGGAGGAGGAGGAGGAAGAGGAGGAGGGAGGAGGAGAAGAGGAGGGGGGAGGAGGAGGAGGAGGGAGGAGAAGAGGAGGAAGAGGAGGAGGAGGGGGGAGGAGGAGGTGGAGGAGGAGGTGGAGGAGGAGGAAGAGGAGGAGGGGAGAGGAGGAGGGGGGAGGAGGAGGAGGAGGAAGGAGAAGAGGAGAGGAGGAAGAAGAAGAAGAAGAAGAAGAAGAAGAAGAAGAAGAGAAAGAGGAAAAAGAAGAGGAGAAGGATGCATAGGGGGATATGTAGCGGTATTGTAGTGGCGGTGTAATGTTTCAAGGTTTCCTATAGTTATCCATGCATCTGATTCTTCTCTCGCGTTTTCTATTAATTCAGCAATTACAGAAAACTCACCACACTGAAGGGCCAACAATACTTTGTTTTTTGTGCTAATAAATACAAAAATCAACGCAAATACTTTACTGAAAAAATAAAACCTGTATTATGTACAAAAACTAAAACAATTAGTGCACATTACGTTTAACACCATTACCACAAAAATAAGATTACATTCTATTGCCAGACTTCATTCCCGCTGTCTCATCATTGTACTTGGTATCCAATATCTACAATAGAAAAGAAAATAAACTAGTAAACAAATGGTATGCACAATAGATGTCATGTCTGCGATATCCACAGCAAATGACTATACATATGTGTCCCATCTTTTATTTCAGCAATTGTTTCCATTAATCTATAATAATTATTCACTGCTAACTTTTTCATCCAGAGAGAGAAAGAGAAAGGAGGGAGGGGGAGGGGGAGAGGGAGAGGGAGAGGGAGAGGGAGGGGGTGAGGGAGAGGGAGAGGGAGAGGGAGAGGGAGAGGGAGAGGGAGAGGGAGAGGGAGAGGGAGAGGGAGAGGGAGAGGGAGAGGGAGAGGGAGAGGGAGAGAGGGAGAGAGGGAAAGAGAGAGAGAAAGAGGAAGAGAGAAAAAGAGGAAGAGAGAAAAAGAGAGAGAAAAAGAAAGAATGAGAGAGAGAGAGAGAGAGAGAGAGAGAGAGAGAGAGAGAGAGAGAGAGAGAGAGAGAGAGAGAGAGAGAGAGAGAGAGAGAGAGAGAGAGAGAGAGAGAGAGAGAGAGAGTACGGAAATTTGCTTAATAAAATCATTAAAAAAATAATAATAACAATTGCTCTTATGGTGTTTTCTCATTTCTGTATCTCTTTTCTTCTCAAATAAAAAAAATAGTGAAATAACTCTCTATACCAATAATGATACACAAAATTTTATATCTGATTTATAAAATAATACCCTTTATCATCTTGATTTTCTAAGCTACTTGCAAAACAGCACACGAAAACACACTAATGTACCTGTTCAACAAATGATATACAATATTTGTTTCTCCAATCTGTCTAAAAAAAATAAATCAAATTTTCTTTCCATCCAATACCTTTGTCCCATGTGATTAATGTGTAATATGAAATAAAGAATAAAAAGGGGAAAAAAAATAATGACAAGGTGAGAGGTATTGGTTTATACTTTCTGTTATACTAAGTCAAAATATACCAAACACACACACACACTGAATGATCTCCCTAATTTATAAATCAAATAAGCAAGGATGAATAGTGTATTAAGATAAAACTGAATTAATAGTTGATTATAGGACTGCATGAAGCCATACCAGGGCCTTTGCACTTCACACTCCTGCAAAGGTCAACAAAACCCACCCCACTGGCAAGATAGAGCTTTTACTGGTCCCTTGTTTGATGATGAATTACCAGGCTGACAAACTCCATTGAGCCAGAATATGCATGGTGGAGATTTGCTGGACATACTTTCACGAGCATAGATTCTCAGATTTTGATAAGCAATTTACCTTGGTTTTCTCTATCTTTACTATCACTATGATATGCAATCTACATATTTCTAAACGGTCTTGACTAAGGGTAAAGAGAACGTCAGGGAAAGTTTGAAGTAAATGCAAAAATGAATATTAACAGCAGATTAAAAAAATTGTAGTTTTCTTTTCCACCAGAATCATATGGTTAAACCATTAAGGAAGCTTTCTTGATTGAAATGGTGTTCCAAATTTTCAATTGACCAAACAATTTGATGGTGATACAAGGCAAGACAGTAGACTTTATATGACTAACAAATTAAGACATGTTTAACCCCTAAAGTCAGGATGTTCAGTTGAGTTATTTTGGAATTCTGATGTTCAATCTAAGCAAGCTCAATTGAACAAACACAGACACACACACACACATATATTCCGCCATCCCTTTGCCCGCCTTCATCTCATTGAGCCAATCATTAAAGCACCTGCTGATGCTTCTTAAGATATGGAAATGAACTAAATAGGTATACGCAAAGAATTTTTACAATATATGGCAAGAACATCCTCCACAAACATCTCCATTCTCCAAAATCCTTTGCATCCCCTTGTCCCCATGAACCAAGCATACAAGTGCCCCTGGCATTGTTCCTGCCTCAAGTTTATATGAATGTGATAAGTATAAAATTAAAATCCTTATAGCGTATGGCATGTACCTTCCCCCCATCAAATATTCATATTCCCCTTGTATACCCTTCCCCAAGTGGCCCCTCCAATAATATTACACTTCCCATATGTGTTTTGTGGTTTACTTTTGTCTGTTTACTATTTATGCATATTAATACATGTTTTACTGTTTTTCCTTTCTCTCTCTCTCTCTTTTTCTCCTTTTTTTCTCTCTCTCTCTCTCTCTCTCTCTCTCTCTCTCTCTCTCTCTCTCTCTCTCTCTCTCTCTCTCTCTCTCTCTCTCTCTCTCTCTCTCTCTCTATTTTGGCTTCTGCTTTTCAAATAATCACATCACTACAATTTTAATTTCTTTTTCAAGAAACATTTTGTTTCTCCCCTTATCCTATAGCCTTTAACCACTACAGGATTAGACTTAAGATTAGACTGAAGATTGCAGACTATCCATTACATATCATAACAAGTTTCTACTGGATTATATCAGAAGCAAGGCAATGTAATTACTAGGGAAAAAATATCATAAGTCACTGCTAATTTATCATCAAGATTTCCCCGAGACAAACACACTTAAAAACAGGTCTTCTTTTATAAGTGTTCATTTATTTCCCTCCTAATTCCCTTTAATATCCATGCCCAGTCACATTATCCCAGAAGAAATCCCTGATTCTTTGGGACTAGCACATTTCAAAATAATAAGTTAAAAGTTTTACTGCATCACCAGTTGGCAAAGATAATACTTTAATTTTTTATTATGAAATAATTTATCAAAATATCTAATTAACTTAACGGTCATCCGAGGGTATCAGCTTAGTAAAGTAACCAGATGTGTTAGTTTCAATTATACTAGAGGAATCTGGATAGCCAGAAGTACCATGCATGTTAAATTTGTGTTCCACCTTTTCTTCTTTCATCTACAAGAAATTACAGCATGGAAAACTACTGAGAGAATACAGTGAAAATATAGGTGATACATATGAAGTACCTAGACGTTTACATTTCTATTATTCTAAACTACTAATGGAGATTCCACCATATTGCTAATTTTGACATCTATATAAAGAGGGAATTGTTCAGAATCAAGTTGCATGAAGCAACATTATGGCCTCCAGTCTTTGTGTTTCAGCTATAGACAACAAAGCACCCATACATATTTTCACCAAGATAGAGCTTGGATGGGTTCCTCATTTGATATGAACTCACCAAAGAGGTTAACAAGCTCTGTCTTGTCAGAATATACATGGTGGAGGTTTGCTTTATGGGCATAAATACTAATGCAAAAATGTGCCCTCCTGTTGCTTCCTACAAAACTTTTCTTATGGTAATTCTATACAAAACTTCTGTGATACCAATACTAACCTATTGGGTATTAACGAACTAAAATCAATGTATAGTGTCCAGATATAGTAGATTTATTCCATGGAAATCAATTACAACAACAGTATAGTAATCACCTGTTGTTGCTCTAGCAAAGGGCCAACAAGCTCCTCCACGTAAATTCTGGCAAAATAGAGATTGTAAACCTCCCAAGCATTATATCACCCAATAAAGAACCAGTCCTAGCTCTCTCATGACAGAATACAGATGGTGGAGTTTTGCTTGTACTTGTGGAGCACCAAAGGCTCATAGGTAACAGTGATCTCTTGAAAATGTTTCACTATCATGGCCGCCATCATTAGATGCTCTGCCAGCTCTCATGGATCTCAATATGATAAAGGATGCTGGGGTGCATGACATAATCATAAAACATTAATGTTTTTGGTATATTTTCAAGTTTATTCATAATACCCTCATGCCCTGTCTAACTATAGTATGTTTGAACAGACTAAACCTACCAGTATTATATTTGGACAATACACATTGCAAACAATACAGAATACATTAGTATTAGCGATATGCTGCTTTCGTGTAGAATCACTTAATGCATATGCTGAACAATGTTATTTATTTCTTCAAAATCATTGCTTTAGTGTTTCTCTATCTACATTGGGTCCTATTCTGAACATTTACCATTTCGTCTTCTACATACCACGTCAAAATCGAGCTGAATTCCCATTCGGTTTACTATATATATTCTCCCCAAAAACTCGAATCCAGTAAAATCACCATAATTCTGTAAATATTAGCGGAAAATAGCAAAGAGCAACGTGTCACTTAAACCCGATATATGTTTCTACACTTACTTTTTCTCCTTTTTTCACCACATTCACACCATTAGAACAACTGTATATATTCTCTATGTTATATCTAAGCAGAACATGCAAGGGCATAAAAAAATCTAAAGGAAAATTTGAACTCACCGAAACACGTTGACGTTTTGTTTACACTCGTCTACTATCAGCTGATCGGAAGGCAAATGACGGCTGAGAAGCGCACATGCTCTGATTTTCTTTAATAATAGAGGGTAACGCAGATTGGATATCAATTTCCATATCATCCTGTTTCTTATTTATAAAAATATTTTCTATACATTCACAGTATGCATTGAATATGCGGAGTGAGAATGTGTGTGTGCGAATATGTCTATATTAAAACCAGTAACACTTTCCGCCCTTTAGTTAAGTTCAACACTCCAAGTAGGGTTTTAAAAATATATATTCTCACGTTCTCGTGGTTTATTAAATGTAGGAAAATATACAAGCAATAATAAATAATCATAAGTTATATATCAATAAATAATAAATACACTAATATCTAAACTAAGCTAAACCCTTAAGGGTAAATACATTAATAGCTATTTTTATAGTATAAATAATTGCAACAGCTTGGTTTACATTGTGTTAGGATTCCTTTGCTGTCTTTCTTGGATCGTGTGAATACGGCAAGTCAATGGTCAGCCAAGTTGATTATTTGATTATTTCCTCGGAAGGTCACGAAGGTTTGTTTGTTGCTTGTGGTCTCTCTCGATGGGAGTGTCTCCGAGCAAATGATAGCAGGCCGGGTGTAGAACGTTGCTTGGCAGCTTGCAGTCAACTGAGAGTAATGGAAGGAACGAAATTATCATAACTGTTACCAGAATCTCATGTGAAGGATGAATCTCTTTAAAAAAGTTAATGAAAGGTTTAGATATCCATACAGGTATACAAGATAGTGAGCTCCTCAGCAACTTACCTTTTATACAAGATCCTTTACACAACTTCACTTCTATCGGGTGTTCTCCTGAACACTTTCCTGAGGCCAGGAAGCGACCTGCAGTCAGAGGCGACGCCCCCTTCACCAGGGGCATTCCACACGCCACAAACCGACGTTGGATGCCCAGACCGCACCAGTGGGAGCACGGACTCCACGGCCCCACCACCCATCTGAAACATATACATATTTTATTTGCATGATTGTCTCCTTTAACAGAATTTGCACATGAATTGGGAGTTTTGTGATACTATGACTTTACATTATGTACGTTTGCCTTCACTTTTACACAAATAAGTCACAGCCGCCGATTATCAAAATCCAAAGGTTGGTTACTCACTCAGGTATAGCGCAGGAGAATGTATTGCAGGACTGGTTGAAGGGCGCCACGTGGTTGGGCAGCCCGTGGCAAAGGTCCTGTGAAACCACGACGTCTGGAGCGCTCGTCTCGACGCACACCTGGGAGAGAAGGTTTGCGATATTAGCGTTAAAGTGGCCTCGGCACTTTTAAACCATATCAGCATCAGGAAACTTAGTTTAATGGTTTGAAGTGCTGCATGTAGACACCTTACCTGAGTGACTCTGCGGGTGCCGCCTCCACAAGCCCGGGTACACGGGCTGATGCGGAAGGCGCGAATGTGAACCGGAGCAGTTGCGGCCAACATGGGCTCCTGGCGATATCCATCTCGGAGGTAAGATATCCTGTAGGAGAAGAGCATCAATTGAACCATAGAGACTATAGTTTTGAGATATAACTGCAAACCAGTGAAATAGGCGAACATCAATTGAATCAGAGAAGAATGCAATTTTGGTCCTGAATTTTAAGTAAGCATAAGTAAAATCAGGCCGATTGTGAGTGCATTTAACAGAAAAAAAGTTACGTTTGAAATATCAAATTACCTTGAATGAGTAACAGGATAGCGATCGACGTTTTCTTCCGGCTGGCCCCTAGTCGTAAGTGGATCTTCTGTTTCCATCACCTGTTCGCCTGTATAAGACCTCTCGAGTAGGGGAGTTAGCAATTTTCGAAGAAGATGGGATGGCAGAGAGACGTGGAGGCCAGATCCCGCAACACTGAAATTATCCACAGAGAAGCTAGCACTACTTTCCTCCTCAATTTTGCCTTTGAGTTGCCCTTCACCGGTCGTAGGCATTACTGATTTCTGTGTTGGAATTTCTGTCGTGGTAGTTTGTTCTTTAACTTCACTGCGCGAGGAGTTTTCTTCATGGGATGGATCATCTGCAGTGAGTCGTATTGCGGCTAATTGTTCTGATCTTAAAGGATTTGTGTTTCCTAGAGGCATCTTCTTGTCTTCCTTATTAGGTAATATCTTAGTTTGTTCACTAATGGATTGACCTGTTGTAGTTTGTGTTGTTATCGTTTCTGTGGTATAAGGCATCACTGTGACCTCTTCTTCCAAGGGTTCTGTTGTCTCTCTGGCCTGAATTGCGGTTGTGGTAACCCTTTCTGTCTTCGTGTCTGTGATGGACTCATCTGTAACATCAGTGCCTTTGTCTTCGGATATTTTCTCCTCATTCATTTCATCGTTCTCTTGAATTTCATCTTCTGTGAGGGAACGGATTTCACTCGTGAGCGACTCTACTGCTTCATTGACGGCGTCGAGTAATACGAATTCGTCTTTCGGCAACTTTGCTTCAGTTGTCGGGATCTGTGATGATTCAGCAGCTGTGCTCTCGAACAAATTCACTATGGTAGTGGCTGTTTCCTGTGAGTCACTACCAGGATTAAGGTCTTCGGATGGCTGCAGCAGCTCGTCACTGCCAACGATGACTTTCGGTGATTCTGACTTACCGGCGATGTCTTCTGTTACCTCAGCTCTGGCAGTAGTGGCTTCTGTCGAGTCTATGGTGATGGTTTTCATTGCCTCGATATCGGCAGTGGTGGTATCTACTGACTCACTGCTATACATCTTTGTGTAGTTATCTGCACTTAAGGTTTTGACTTCAGACAAGGTCGAAATCTCCATTCTAAAGGGCTGAGGGCCTTTGGCAGGGTCCTTCGACGGTCGTTGTGGACGATTAGGTCGATTAGGGCGATTGGGACGATCAGGGCGATTGGGACGCTGAGGACGATTTGGGCTCGAGGGATTAGCCAGAGGCGACTTGCAACCAATGTAGGGATGGAGGAACGGGGGCATGAAGTAACAGCGGTAGGGGATCGGTATGTACTGGATCTGGAAGAGGAAATCATAATTCAGTGATTATCATTCAACTGGTAACATAAATAGACAAGAACCATCCAACAAAAAAAATGATAGGGAAGCTGACAAATCTTTGACTAATTCTTACCTCCTTGGGAATTTCAGCCAGAGGGAAGACTGAGCCGCCGGACCCGTTACCTGGCGGCTTCGTAGGCGGCTTGGTAGGTGGCTTAGTCGGGGGGATTTTGCCTTCCTTGCAACTGCCAGCAACACAGACGCGGTTCGTTCCGCAACTGGTTCCGGGGAGGGCTGGATGCGCCCCGCGGGTCGTTACGCCATTGGTGCACACAAGGTACTCGCACAGATTCTATGGTAGAAGATAAGTGGTGAATTATTTCATGTGTTTTTTATATTAGACTGAGAACATATGAGTCAATACGAAGAAGATGGGAGACTTTATGAAATGAAATTTACTCACCCACTTTGACGCCGCTGCCTTAAATCCTTTCCCGTGTGCCAGCTTACACTGGGCATCAGCAGGGTACCTCTGGCCAGGAGGCCCTCCCTTGGTGTGGTCCAACTCCCCAGGCGTTGCTCTCGTGGACTCGGCACCTCTCTCCAAGCACGTGTCGTTCCTGGAAGAAATAGGAAATATTTTTAGTAGGTTCGATATACTACGCTGATTATCTATGCTGGGAAGAAAAGATGCAACGTAACGTGTTTTATTGACTGGAAGGTTACTGTCATCACAATGTATTTGGAAAGATGAATGCCCCAATGTGTAGGAGCTTGGGTAAGATGCATAGCTTCCGATACGCGAGCCATCGAAATTCACTAATTTAAGAACGCTTTTTTCCGCAGAAAATATTGTAATAACATAAACATATCAAGAAAATTATCAAGCAGAACTTACCTGAGGTAGGCGCTGATGGCGTCCCTGGAGCAGTTGGACCAGTCGAACGTCTTTTCGGAGAGCGACTGACCCATTATGAAGCCCTCGCTGGAGCAGTGGGCGGCCGGGCCCTCGCCGTCGTGAGGGACGCCCATGGAGTGCGCCAGCTCGTGGGCGGCGACTTGGACGGCCTTGAAGGAGTTGGCTTCGACGACGGAGCACGAAGTCCGAGGGTGGCACAGGCCGCCCACGAAGGTCACGCCCAGAGATTCCTTCGTCGTCTCGAACAGCTCCTTCCTGAGAAACAACGAAACGGGTCTTCACTCACTTCACTCACTTCACCGGGAACCATAGATATGCATATCCTCAATGTAATCGCCCCTCGCTTTCCCCTGCACGCGTGAAAGCCTCGAGTACTCACCCTGTCAACAGCATGGCGTGATGCCAATGCCCGGGATCGCCTCGCTCAGGTTTCCTCTCACTCGCCCACTCACAGAAGTTCAGTAAATTACTGGACGAAAGTCCGTTGGTGTTGAAGGGCGTCGCGCCCCTCTCAGCCCACACGCCCACTTGGACCAACTTTATCTTGAACTCGACGCCCTCGCTCACGGCCTGCTGGATGAGCTCCTCAATCTGCCAAAGATAATTCGTCATACTAAGATCTGAAATAGCTATAACCTACTCTTCAACCTAGCAAAGATCGGCCACGCTAATGTTTGTCACATCCACTTGCAAGACCATATGACCATAGGCAGTTGTAGAAAATACCCACAGCTGAGACGCCGGTAGTGATGTATCTATGGGTGGCGGCGAGAGGGTCTTCAGGATGGAGGTCGGA
>NW_028234412.1:15192526-15202526 GCF_977035675.1 Penaeus japonicus
ACAGTCTACCCAGACCCTGCCTTTCCTCTTGACCTTCTGAATACCCAGGTCAAGATGGAGCATCGCCGGTCTTGGATCACCGTCTCGATTTTGCTTGCAATGACTTGCTCTATTGAGGTAAGTGTGAGTTTTTTTTTTACTGTGGTTTGCAAAGTTGGATTAGTATAGCATTGTCTTGTTTTGAAATAAGACATTGCGGTAAGAGTAAAGGTAGATGTCTTTAACTCTTAGATTGGTGACAGTTTCTATAGCTGCAGAAAATATATCAATATTGTTTGCTTTTACATGCGTAACTTATATGATTTTCGGATATATGACTGATGATATTTACTTTTACATAAGAATAATTTTTAAATCTAAATGGAAAAGATATCGATTCATTTCTTGGACCATAGTTTCCAAAACTAAATGATTTATACATTGGCATTCTTTAGAAAAATAAATTTCACTGATAATCCTTTTTATACACATGTATACGCTGGGGTGTGTTTAGATTTTCTTACTGGGTTTGCTCACTTATTTTTGCTTATCTAATAACTAGCATTATTTATTCATGTCAATAAAGACCCTCAGGCGTGTTTTATGGTAAAACATTGTATAAATTTATATTTTTTTCCTATTAGATTCTTATCGTTGTTGTCATTGTTTAGTCCCAAAAATGTGCTTTAACAAAAAAAGGAAAACTGCATCCACAAGTCCATTAACTGCAATGTGAGGGTAGTAAGTAGTCCATGATTATCCATATAAACCCCTTTTTCTGTACCCGTAGCCAGCAGAAAGAAAAGAGTCTCGTCAAAATCCGAGCAATAACGTCGTCGACCTGGAGCTTCTACTCTCACAATTATCCAAGCCTGACGTTCCTCACAACATGCAATATGAGCAACTCATCCAGCAAACCCAGTTACCGGTGAAGACTAATGAGAGCTCGTCTGTTCCAGGTACGATGGTTTCGTTTCTGTGACTTTTTGTCAACCGTTCAGTAGCTGATTATTGTCTTTCTTTACATTTAAAACATTCATATTGAGGGGAGTAAATATATTCGAAGCATAATCCAGTTCATCAAATAAACACTGATCTTGTTCACATCAGATAAGGCGAATGGAACGAGGGTTCTTCGTCTGGCTGTGTTCTCCGACGATGCCCTCTTGACGCACCTGTTCGATCTTTACCCCGAAGACCCATTCACCGCCACCGAGAAATACATCACCACAGGCGTCTCAGCAGTGCGTATCTAATGTTACGACAAATTATTATCAGTTATTGAGAAAAACAGAGCATAGAGATACCATGTTCCGCGTCTCATCACTTAGACTGTTCATTGTAAATATGAATGTTCCTTCACAGATTGAGGAGCTCATCCAGCAGGCCGTGAGCGAGGGCGTGGAGTTCAAGATAAAGTTGGTCCAAGTGGGCGTGTGGGCTGAGAAGGGCGCGACGCCCTTCAACACCAACGGACTTTCGTCCAGTAATTTACTGAGCTTCTGCGAGTGGGCGAGTGAGAGGAAACCTGAGCGAGGCGATCCCGGGCATTGGCATCACGCCATGCTGTTGACAGGGTGAGTACTCGAGGCTTTCACGCGTGCAGGGGAAGGCGAAGGGCGATTACATTGAGGATATGCATATCTATGGTTCCCGGTGAAGTGAGTGAAGTGAGTGAAGACCCGTTTCGTTGTTCCTCAGGAAGGAGCTGTTCGAGACGACGAAGGAATCTCTGGGCGTGACCTTCGTGGGCGGCCTGTGCCACCCTCGGACTTCGTGCTCCGTCGTCGAAGCCAACTCCTTCAAGGCCGTCCAAGTCGCCGCCCACGAGCTGGCGCACTCCATGGGCGTCCCTCACGACGGCGAGGGTCCGGCCGCCCATTGCTCCAGCGAGGGCTTCATAATGGGTCAGTCGCTCTCCGAAAAGACGTTCGACTGGTCCAACTGCTCCAGGGACGCCATCAGCGCCTACCTCAGGTAAGTTCTGCTTTACCCTCTTGATATTTTTAACTGGTATTTTGACTTTCAAAATGACTTTCTTTTATCCATTTACGTAAGTCATGTGTGAATTTGAACACATAAAACGTTTAGGACAGAAACTGAAAAAAACATATATACAAAACTTAGGTAGCACCCGCATATTTTTTTTTCATAACATTCGTAATGATAACACTTGATTATAACGAGTGCAGGGGATATTAGCACCTACTACACAACTGGAAAGTGGAGACCCAGCAAAGGTAAACATTAAAACATTAGGGATTTATAAACTCGCGACGTCGGTAAGCTGTTTCTCTAGCTATAACAGCAATTAATCTTAACCCTTAACGTCTGCTCCTTCTTCAGGAATAATTCGTGTTTGGAGAGAAAGGAGGACGGCAGAGGATTCCGAGGACTAGACCATACCCAGGGGGGTCTGCCTGGCCAAAGGTACTCTGCAGACGAACAATGCGAACTAGCACTTGGCAAGGGCTACAGAGCTACTCCGTCGAAACGGGTAAGATTTTTACTAAAAAAAAGAAAATTTCAGTCCAAACTATTGCATGATTAATCAATCCACGTTTTGCGCCATCAAACCTTTGAATACCAATACAAGATAATGATATATACTTATAAGTTATACTCAGGCAATGCAATAGGATAGCAGGCAATCTAATCTCACAGAAACAAGCCCTTTTCATTAAGTTGACAACATCTCCCACAACAGAATATATGCGAGTATCTCATGTGTACCAACGGCGTGACGACCCGCGGCGCACACCCGGCGCTCCCAGGGACGTCCTGCGGGAACAATCGGGTCTGCATTGCTGGCAAGTGCGGCAAAGGCGGTGGAGGACCCCGACCTCCGAGCCAACCCAGTCCGCCAAATAGACCTCCGAATAATCCTAATAGGCCTCCTGCCTGGCCTCCTAGCAATCCTAACAGGCCTCCTAGCAATCCTTACAGGCCTCCTAACAATCCTAACAGGCCTCCTAGCAATCCTTACAGGCCTCCTAGCAATCCTAACAGGCCTCCTAGCAATCCTTACAGGCCTCCTAGCAATCCTAACAGGCCTCCTAGCAATCCTTACAGGCCTCCTAGCAATCCTAACAGGCCTCCTACTTGGCCTCCTAGCAATCCTAACAGGCCTCCTAACAATCCTAACAGGCCTCCTAGCAATCCTTACAGGCCTCCTAGCAACTCTAACAGGCCTCCTAACAGACCTAACAGGCCAGCTAACAAGCCCACTTCGTTTAGCAGTGTTGAAGGAACGGATAAAGGTATCAAGAACAAGAAATTCCCATTAGCGACCATCCCGAATGAAGTGAGTGCGTATGTGTGAAAATGTTTACCTCATATGCTTTGGTTATATTTAAGTTCGTTCTGTAATTTATATGTTTTCGAAAAAAAAGTGACATATGCATGAAAAAATCATATATATATATATATATATATATATATATATATATATATATATATATATATATATATATACATATATATATATATATATATATATATATATATATGCATACATATATATACACATATATATACATATATATATATGTGTGTGTGCGTGTATGTGTGTGATGATATTTCTATGTGTCATTTACTTCTGATCAAAATGAGGCCTTCTGCATTAATACCGATACTATCCACACAATACGCGCATACTTGTAATTTATAAACAAAAACACATATCATACCATATAGAATATATGTACAACACTCGCAAACACAGATGCAATTCCACCTGTACACAGTCCCAATGATCCCCCTCTCACTTTACCTTTGCAGCTGGAAAACATACCTGTGCCTTATCGCTGTTACTTCATGGCCCCTTTCCTCCACCGTTACATCGGATGCGACAAAGGCAACCGAAATCCTACCTCATACGACACCACTGAACAGTTCCTGGAGCACCTAGATACCCCTGCTGAAGTGTATGAATATTCTGATGTCACTGAAGATAGCCATAGGCCTTTCGTCGCTATTGAACAACTGGAGTACTCTCCGGTTAGTGAAGGACTTCGCGAGCCGCCTGAAGGAACTCAAGGTCTCTCCTTTTACGAAGAAATTAAAAATGCGCCCATAGCTGAGGGAAGTCTGAATTCTCTCGTCAATGGGGAGCTACAACAGAACTTGACTTTCGTCGAAGAAATTGAAAATTCCTCCTTTGCTGGACAAGTCCAGGAACTGCTCAACACCATTCAAGATATCCAAGAGACTTCTACCATCACATATGGATTTCATGGCATCCAGAACTCAACACACCAAGGCCATCCGTCCTCTACTACAGTACAGCAAGTCCAAGAGACACAGACCTCTCCCACAGTACATGAAATCACGGAGTCCCCTATCACGGTACACGTCACAGAGAATGTAGTTACTACACAACATAATACGGCGTTTCCTACTGCTACAAGCGAATCCCCGACGTCCACCAAGCAATTGGCCCCAACTGTCAATGCCGAGGTAATTTACTCACTCACAACGGACAAGGCTGTGAATGAATCGACTGCGACTCAAGGGTTGGAAAACCTCCTTGAAAATCATGCCATTACAGAACAAATAAGCACAGTGGAGCCGGTCAAATTGGAACAGCAACCAGCCACTACACAATCAACTAATATAGAAGAAATAATTTCTACAGAACAACCTGTTATTGAACTAACAACTACAGAACAACCTGAAACAGCACAGAGTACTACAGAACACTTTGCTACGGAACTAACAATTGCAGAGCAGACTGCCACAGAACAACTTGCCGAAGAACAAACGAATTTAGAACAAATCGCCACAGAACAACCTCTTCCAGAACAAACTACGAAGCAAAGTACTACAACGCGACCTGCTGCAGGGCAAGCCATTTCAGAACAAACCACAACAGAACAGTCTGGTAGTTATCAAACCACTACAGAACAGGTTACTACACAACAACCTGTTATAGGACAGTCTACTCCAGAACAAATCACCACTGAAAAACCTGTAGTAGAAACAACCCCAAGGGAACAATTCACAACAGCACTAACTACAGCAGAGCAAATCGCAATAGAACAATTTTCAACAGAAGAAATCTCTGCAGAACAAATTATTTATGAACAGATTACTACAGAACAAACTACTACCGAGAAACACTCTATTACAAGACAAACCACAACAAGGTCAGTAACTGCAGAACAAATAGCTACGGAACCGCCCATCAAACAAGAAAACCCTGCCGTGGAACCGACCTCTGCAACACAAACATTTCCAGAACAGTCTTTCACAGAATCTGTCAAAGGTTCCGAGGATGAACAAAGCGCCACAGGCAACAGGGATGGAGAGAAGAGCAACACCATTCTTTCTGTAGAGGATTTCAACGTAGCTGGGTCAGGCCTTCATTTCTCCGTTCCATCAAACTTCCTTTACAGTTTCTTGGCTCCTGCGCTCACAGGATCCCTAGCGAAGGGCGCGTCTCTGCACAAGAGACCCCTGAAGGATAAGCATCTTTTAAAGGAAATGATCGGTCGTCAACCTATGTTTACAAGGTAAAGTGCTTTCGTTACCGGATACACTTGCCCTCGCCCTTATGATTTTATTATAATTTGCATTCGCTTTCTCGTGCCTGGATTCAACTCATGATTTTGATTTGTGCTCCCATATAAATGGAAATATCTCATTCTGGCGCTTTATATTATACTAATAGCATTTTACCTATAGACGCCTCTCTCTCTCTCCTCCTACAGGATAGCCAATTTGCGGGAAGGACATCACCAGGAGCCTGTAGTAGCAGCCACGGCACCGAGCCACACACGTGCCATTCGCATTGGCCCTTGTTCCCGCACTTGTGGAGGCGGTACACGTTCAGTCACTCAGGTAAATCCTATATATACATTTGTAGTCAGTTCTCTTGTCAAGTATCATCATGATCTATTTATAGTTATAATAACTTGTTAAAAACAACGTGTCTACTGTCAACAGGTATGTGTTAAGATGGACGCTCCTGAGGTCGAAGTCTCAGAAGAGCTGTGTGACGGCCTTCCTTACTCCTTTTCGTCTTACAATCAATCCTGTAACACATTTCCATGTTCCATCCCCGAGTAAGTAGCTTATATACATACCATTCCTATCGTGACATGAGGATAACCCATTCATACTTACCTGACATCTCAGCAGTTAATCTCATCCCAACTCTGATTCGAGATTATATTCAATTTGCCCTCAGATGGGTGGTGGGGCCATGGAGTGAGTGTTCCCACTGGTGCGGTTTGGGCGTCCAGCGTCGGCTTGTGGCATGCGGTCTTCCCCTGGTGGCTGGAGCGACGCCTTTAGTCGCAGGTCGCTTCCTGGCGCAGGGGCGGTGTGCGGGGGACCAGCCGACAGAGGTCAGACTGTGCAAGGGACTCTGCGTAGAAGGTAAGACGAAGCGAGGTGCACGGCCCGCTTGATCAATGTCAGTCGTTGAAAAGAAAGACAACTGGCGTGATATATTCATCACGTTTCCTATATGATTTTTAGCATGGCTTTTGCCACAGGAATGTACTCTTACTGATGGTGTAGATGTTCTTTTACATAATCATGCTTATCAGTTTTATCACAGGGTGCATCTTATGCCTAATTTACGATCCACAGAGGATTGTACTCTGCCTGAGAATATCCTACACCCTGCCTGCCGACATCTCCTTAAGGACACGCCCCTAGAAAGAGACCACGCCCACTCTGACTCCTCAGCTGAAACGCCATGAATAAAATAAAACGATGATCGACACTTGACTGTTTAAAACAAGGCTTGTAGGGAGTATATGTTTTTTTTCTATACATCTCTATATATGCAATTGCAATACATCAAGTGAGTACTCTGTATACACTTATGACCTGGTATTGGATTTTGATTGTCTAGAATTCATCAATGCCAGGATTTGTGAAGAATGGAAAACGTAGTTTATGTGCTTATTTATTTATTTGATTTGAAAATTATTTTAACTTATTTTGAAATAAAATGTTCACATATAGATTTTCGTATTTGATTTTAATATGAAAACCCTGTGTGTTTAAAAATAACGTGACTTAGATACTGCGCGCGTGAGAGAAGTGTTACACATGAAATTGATATTAATAACACACTGAACAAAGGTTTCATCGCCAATGGGTACAGCAGACACGCATGTCTGTGTCTCTTCACTCGGGATTACCGGTGCTCTATTTACATGGATTTTGATATTATCGGCTTCTTTGGATCCATATTCTTAAAAGTTAACCCTAAGATATCGTTTTCGAAAAATATCGATGAAAAGTACAGATAAATTATATGGAAAGGAAAGACACTATAGGTATTGATTGAAGGTGATGTAACTAGATGTCTCCTTTTAATCGTATTTTCCTTCAAAATCATTGGAATATTGAGATATTGCAGCTTGATAAATGAGTACATACTAATTGCAGTTATGAAATATTCCCATTCAAACCCATCTTATCTATTTCCACATTTATAAAATTGAGTATTATTCTCACCACTCCTTTCCCGTGTCGCAGAAACGCGATAATAACCTCAACTTCCTTCAATTAAGCCGATGAAACGTAACGCATTGACCACCAGAAATAAATCTATGAAGATAAACCTACAAAGAGACATATTCCACAATGCCACAATAAATACCAATGTTGTTAAAAATAGAAATCAAGTCATCAAAATCTCTCTTCTGTGACCCTGTTCTAGACGGGGAATGTTTACACTGTATGACAGTTCTTGTGATTTTCTCCCCTTTTTAAGGTTGCATTTCTACGAATTCTCGTCACCTGTCATTCATTTTTGTTATTCCGTCACATATAATGTCGGAATCCTATGGTAAGAGCTGATAATGGCCGTGATCTGTGGCAGTATGTATGAAATAAGGGGACTGGTCAGAGAAATAGATAAGATTTTAATCAAAGGCGTTGTAAAAACTCCCAAGGAGAGATTTTTCTCCGTCTTATAAGTTACTTCGAAGGTGATGGAAGACAAGATATGAGTTGAACGGAATATTATGATGTAGGATTATAATTTTGGATAGAATGTTTCGAAATCACAGAATTTTTCATTAATTCTTAGTTTTAAGAATTACACGACTTTCTCCCACCTTTTCCTGTTGAGTTCGTGCAGAGATAAATATTGTGTAATGCTGTGGTTCTTTACCTTTTTAATGCCATGCCCCCTCCCCTCCCTGGCATTTAGCCCTTGCCTGCAACTCCCCCTCGCCCCCCATGCCTCATAAGAATTAAATGGGAGAAACTTTTTGTTAAGCAAAGTAATTGGTATAAGCAACACCCATGTAATTACAGCACTTGTTCAAAGAAATCTAAGTACAATTAGCGTAATTCTTACTCTTTTCCTATGAGTTTGCACCTTCCTTGGTAATTATACCCTCCTTCCCCTCCCCCCTCCCTTCCCAGTTAAGAACCTACTGGCCTCTGGTTGTGAAACCCGTAAAACGATGAAGATGCACTTATTATTGTTATACTGTTTTGTCAAAGAAGTATTTACTATAATCATAACTTAATAGATATGTTAATATAACATTAATGTGTTATTGAATGATCAGTGTTCTGTTAATTTCATCTTTGAGAGGATTGAGAAATGTAAATAAAATTCATTATTTAATAAGATGAGTGTAATCTTGTGCAATTCTTAGGTTAAAGTTCAAAACATTGTTATGTATAGTCTAAAAATATTCAGTAATTATATTGTATATCACTCAAATTTATTCTGAATACACTTTCATCTATCTTTGTCTAAGAATTTTCATTATCACATGGCAACCCAATGTTTCATTTTATTTCTCAGTATCATTTTTTCTATTTTCCATGATAAAGACATTGATGCTGAGATTATTCATACTGACTAATCTGTATCAAGCCTGTACATCTGTCAGTGCTCTGGAAAAGGCCAACAACCCTTAACCAAATCCATGCTGATAAGATGGAGCTTCGATGAGTTCCCTATTTGGCAGTAGCCACCGGGGAATACCCAAGCTCTATCTAGTCAAAATATACATATTGGATGTTTGTTGGCCTTGTCCAGATGGCTGATATTTTCAGAGGCAACACAATTGGCTATTGGCAGAAGTTCAAGTGTATAAGTAAGATTTACCTGTGGTTATAGGCATTTATATGTATATTTACAAATTGTTTTACTTATTTATTCATTAAGAACATTTGGCCACAAACACTCACAAAGGTTACATTCCTAAACCCCATTATGAATGCTAAAAATTTAAGAGTGCTTACTGTGGATATCATTGGTATTATTAGGTAGTCTCACCATTCCCATGAATATTTAATGGATTGAGTTATATGAGATGATTATTATTCATAAAAAGTACACAAATCTTAATTCCTCACAGACAGGTTGAAGGTAATTATGTAACACTGATAGATAGGCATACTTTTGATAAATCCAAATTTCAAGAAAACATGCTTTGGCTGACACAAACAGGCTAGAGGTAAAGAAAGATTGAAAATTTATATATTTAACATTTATTGATGTCTTGTGGGCTTGGATAACTTGATGGTTGTGGCTGTTGGATATGCAGTGAGGGAGTTGCTGAGACTCATCTTTGAGAGCCTAAATTTAATGAAAATAAGTACATACTCAAAATATAGTGCATACCTATGGATGTGATGTATCTGTATTATGCTTCATCAGACTCGAATAAGCGCATCTTTTCAAAGAAAAAAGCTGATAGATAATAGTGCTTGCAAAAGTAGAGCTCTTTGATGTTAAGGGCAATGTTTATTATTCTAAAGAAAACTATTCGTAATTTCTATTGATATCATGGTTTTGTCAAATATTGCCTGTATTCTTTGTTGAATGCATATCAAAGAAGACATGCAAATAAGTCAAGTAAAGAATTTCCATGCTAAAAACTGATTTACTTGGAAAAATTAGAAAGCTGATAGAAATTACTTTACCCTCTATGTGGCTCAAGTAATTTTTGGTCGTATTTTAATTCTTCATGGAACTTTTTTGCTTAACCTATGTAGTTACTGGGTGTCTCCATTATTATAGAGACTTCATCAT
>NW_028234412.1:15212526-15217526 GCF_977035675.1 Penaeus japonicus
CACAAGCTATTTATTT
Organism: Penaeus japonicus; assembly: GCF_977035675.1. Classification (NCBI taxonomy): domain Eukaryota; kingdom Metazoa; phylum Arthropoda; class Malacostraca; order Decapoda; family Penaeidae; genus Penaeus; species Penaeus japonicus. Next base: position 15,212,543 of record NW_028234412.1, read on the forward strand.
CTTCAGGTGTTAAAGTAATTAGTATGAGCATGCTATTATACCATTTATGGACTCATATTTCATACTATAAGTTTGGAAATAATAGACTGTTCCTCGAAAGTAATTTCTCGATATTACTGGATATCAGTTTTGTTTTCTTAACCCATTCATGCCGGGGACATTCCAGCCTTGCATGTTGTAATGCTGGGGCTCTCGAACGCATAGGCCTAAATCAGTTAAATGATTGACGCCATATAACGGCACCCTGCGAACGGGCCTTGAATGCGCGGTACCCGTGGTGTGCCACTCGTCCAGAGAGGGTTAATTCAGAAGGCAATACTTTATTAATACAGTCACTGTTTTTTTCCCACAGGTGAGCTGGACCCAGAGAGGATTGGCTCGGGGATCCAATATGGGGATGCCACTCTTCGCCGCCTTAATCGTGCAAATAGTCAGCGCTCGAAAGCAGGAGCTGAGTGCATGGGCTCCTCATGTAGGATTTGAAGGCCGATGAGTAGGTATATGTATGTTTGGATCCTATGAGAGTTTGTTATGGCAAAGATTGTTTAAATTTGAGCAGTTTGATTGTGGAGGTCTTCAAAGGGCAATGTGCTACCACGACAGATATACACTACAGTCAGATGTGAAAGTATTAGCAGTATGTTTTATTTTGAAAATATTATGTGACAGAGAGCATTATTTTTGTGGTGGATCACAAGCAGTGTAGAAATGTCTTGTAATCAGCACTGAAATTGCTCATTATGTAAACCTGAAAGAGTACATGATATACTTCTTTTTTTTTCTTAACGTTTTGTGGTCAAAGGATACAAGGGGGTGTGATTGGGGCCAATTTAAAATCAGGGATTATTTTGCTATGCATTGCTTTTCCCATTGAAATGCAATATTAAAAAAAAACTTTTTGTTGTTTACACTCTGCTTAGGGCCTAACTTCTTTCTTTTCTTCTTTCTTTCAGTCTTTCCTATGTCATTTTTTATATGATTGTTGGAAATGAAAATTATGTGTGTGTACCCTAACTGATATACCAAGGATTTTGAACACTGTTTCTTTACACATATGTTTTCTATATACTATATACACATTTTACATATTTGGTAATTTTCTTTTGTTGACTTAGATGTTTATATATATATATAATGTATATTTTCATTGAATTGTACATTCTTGCAATAATCTGGTTTTCTTGAGAATCATGTTAAGAAAACTGTAATTTCTGCTTGGCATGTGGCTACTTCTCTCAAAACATGTAGGCCTAAATTACCCTGCCTAGCCTTCTTTTCTTGTATTTTATTTATTTATGTGTGTGCTTGATGTGCACTGAGTTACATAATTATAATTATAATTATGATTATTATCAGCATTGTCATTAGCTTGTATATTTTAACCAGTCCAATGTCAGCATAAAATAATTATCTCTGGATTTTGCAATATATGAAAATAATAAGTTTGTGGAAAATGTTATGAAGACTTTCAAGTTGCAGATATTTGCAACAGGAGTTGGTTTAAGCAGTGGTAAAAGAAGAGTATGAAAGCACATGCCAGTTACACCATGTCATATACGAAATAAAGCTGTTTGCTCCCTTGTCTCTTCCTCCCCCCTGCCTTCTCACCTCTCTTCTCTTTTCTTCTCCCCTCTTTTCAGTGCTCTCTCTTTCTCTTGTTCTCTTTCTCATTATCATTTTTTCATTCTTTCTTATTTTATGTTTACTTCTAATCTCATTTATCTCTTTCTTTTTCTTTCATAATACTTGATAATTAATAGTGGCAAATGATGGATACAGAATATTGTTTGGAAACAAGGGTGCCTCTATAATCAGTTGTTTTGATATATAGTAAAAATGCCATTGATGAAACTCAACACATTTCTTCAAAATGCTGTTGCTCTTCAAATGCATGAAGTTCTTTGTTTTATGAATAAATATTGAAAAGATTATGCACTTTTGAATATCAAGTTGTTTATGGCACACTTGTAAGGCATATTATGATAGGATTTTGATAATGAATAGCAATTTATAAATGTAGGCCTATCCATCATACTAGCTTCCATTTCATATTTTATTTGCAGTGACATATATGGAAGATATATGTGGCCACTTGATCATAAATAATGCTCTCTCTTGTTTTTGTTATATCTTGGGTTGATGGTTGTGAATGTCTTACATTATTTATATATGTTATTATGCATTTTTATATGTTGTTTCAAGACTTCATGCCTCTTCTTTAAATTTCTTCCTTTGTAAGAAACGACAAAAGAGGAAATAACACCATCAATAGGCATATTTGCTGCATACTGTATAATAGATGTGCTAGGTGAAGTGTGTAATGATTAAGTAATCCATATTTAGGCAAATATAGAAAGATTCTTTTATTTTATTTATATGGTTCAGAACAGATGTGAGGTAGATTTAAGTTATTATAATGACTCCAGAGAAAACACAGAAGTGGGTTATGTGAGGGATGCCCAGGTAATGACAAGCAAATTCAAGAATTTATAAAGCAGATAAATAATGTAATCTTAAGTTTTGCTCTAGGATTTGAACTGCTGTGATATGATTTGTGAGTTTCTTATTGGAGAAGGCTATGTTGTGTATGAATTACAAAGTGACAAGGAGTGGAAGTTTAATAGGCAATGTAATTTTATATAATTATGCTTGAAAGGTGCATTGCCCTAGAAGGCCTGAATGATTTTTCAGCTATTAATCAGCTCATGTCAAAGTGGCTTTTGCTAGCATTAGACATATTGTTCAACAATGGTTTTGCACACAGAGTGGAATGATAATTGATATGTTAATGTTTGGTTCCGAATACGTTATGGCCAGTCAGATGTTGATTTGCTAGTAAATGCTAAAGTTATTTAGTTCAATTGTATATTCACAGTTTGAATAATTATTATGAATGAGAACAAAGCCTAGAAGTTAATACATTACTAGCTTTCAGTGTATAGTGCTATTTAAATAATTAAATTATTTTTTGGATGTAGTTATTTTATGTTATCATATCTTATTATATATAATGAATTGTAGGTAGGTATTGAAGTCACAGAGAAGTTATATTACAGTCCCTTCAGATCATGTATCTGGAAATGCTTTCATGGAGCATTATCCTAAGGAACCTTCCTTTGTAGGTCACAGTCGTACATTAGAAAAATATTGATGAAAGGAAATATGCCAAGGGACAAAGCATCATTTGTATTTGTGTTTCTTGTGCATGAAGTGGACTCCATTTCAACAATTCTGATATGGTGCTTTCTCTCCAGTGATATCAGTATGATGAGATAGTGTTATTTTAGAGAATTTGGTTACTGTCCTACATGCAATTTGTGTAAAGTACTAATTTTATCCAATTTGCATTATAGTTGTCCTGCGGTTGATTTGAAGTATTATTTATCTTTGATTTGTTTTAACAAAAAGCACTGATATCATTGAGGTTGGAATGTTCTGTGCTCAGAAGTTCGCTTCTGGAACTGTAAGCATATTTCCATAGAAATATGTTGTAAGTAGCTTTAAACTGTTTTAACATATAATCACTCTTTTGATATTCTATATTTCTGTTTGGATAACAATACAATCATACAAAATATGAGAAATTATCCAAGTTTTATATTAGCACTAAAATTAATGCTTAAGAAATTCTACTGAGGCTAGAATCCTGATCTTCTTCCATTTAATCTAATAAGAACAAAGAGTAGTTTTATTGTAGCTGTCGTACTAGCAAGCATTAAACCACTTCTGTAAGTGATTACTTTAAAAATAGAAAAGAAAAAAACACACTGAAAATAATAGAATAAAGTGCAATTTGTGATTGCACATTTTATTTTATTGTTATAGCTATTCTGATATGTGGTGGAAATAGCAAAAATCCAGCACAGCAAGAAGTTCGAACAGGTTAGAAGGACAACATCCGCAGAGATGAAGTGGGACAGACAGGTACTTCTGGCATCTGAAATCCTGAATATGCTTTCATATGAATCCTCAATGATACAGAATATACAAGTGAAATAAAAGGTACATTGAAAATGATATAACATGCTTACCCATTCTTTTATTTGTTATTTTGTTTGTTACATAATTTGATGTGCTATATTATTTTAAAGATACAACTGCTGACAGTGATGAGTCTTAACAGATTCCTTTATATTCTCTACTTACATATGTAGTTTTGAAATTGGATCTGGGCATGTGTGTTTTTTGTTTGTTTGTATACAAGTGTTTGGTGTACAAGTGAGTATGTATCAGTGTAATTGTTTTATTTTATTTCCAGTCTGCTCTGTCTGCTTTGGAGTGATACTTAAGGTCTAGATTGTCTTTTATTGGATCATGTAGAATTTGATATCTCTTGTTTTATTATGAAAATATTTGTATTAGAAAAAAATAGTGATATTGCTCACTCAAGATGGGATTCAATGATCAGTTCATGACATTTGCTTATGGTGAGACTTATGAAGTATTAGCTTCAAAGTTTATGTTCTGTGTCATTGTGGGATAGAATTTTCATTTGCAAAATTCAGCAAGGAATTTAAATGTCCTTGATAGTTTATTCTCATGTGTTTCAGGTATTATTTCAGATAGTATTCAGCCAGAATCTCATGATTTTCCTCTTGGTATAGCTTATTATATGTTGCAATATTATATGAAAAGAAAAGAAGTCTGAAATTTTAATTTAAACCCTTTTACTGTTTTTTATTTATATTTCACCAACATATTTATCTCTGGTTTTTCATTCCAATTATTGCAATTTGTGTATTTTGCAATTTTCAGGCAATGATTAGATTATAGAATATATATAATCATGAAGTTAATTTTTGTTTGTATATGAAAGAAATTGTTGCCCTGTAATTTTAGGAATAATGAACACGATATTTCTTTATTTGCTAAACATTATTTATTGACTGCTTATTTATTTATAAAAATGGTGTAATGTATGATTTATATAATTAAATCAGTCTTTCATTATTTTTGTTATGCTTCAGGTATATGATATATGTAA
>NW_028234412.1:15227526-15235026 GCF_977035675.1 Penaeus japonicus
TTTGTGAATGGCCAGGAATAGTTTTCAGAAGATGCCGGGTTGGCCCTTACATCGCGTGCTTCTGGCACACATTAATCTCGCTCTCATATCGTCCTCCAATATGAATAAACTTATATTCATGATGATCAAATATAATACAATAATTCAAACTCGTATCTACCTGCGATTTAATCACATATGGGACTTTGTGGAGCCAAGGTAAAAACGTGGTCGGGGAACAAAGCCGAGAGTTTTAAAAAAATCGTTTTAAAGCAACTTCCCAGGTCTCGAATTCTCGGAAGTTGAACGTCTTGCTCGAGTGCTTTGTGAGAATTGCATCTGCAACCTCGGCTATGGTGAGCTTATTGATTAGCAAGGTTTGGGTGTGTCTTTATAACCCAGTGTATTTACCGTCTCTTTTAATTGTTGTATCGAGTCATCTGCTGTAATGTAGGAATTCGTTTTTTCAGGTGGTTTAACTTAACCATATGGCAGTTATGTAGGATGCTTTGAGGATTTTTTAAGACCATATGTTTTGTTTTCATTGAAGTGTAATCTTATGAAAGCTGCATGATCAAAATTATTGATTATTTTTAACCATGTTATGTGCAAGGTTCAATTCTTAGCAGCCAGTTAAGAAATTAAAAGGTTTTGGGTGTAAAGTGCAGTTGACTGATAATGTCCTTTTTGTATCTTTATCCTGTAGGAATAGATGTCTTTGTGATCCTCTTAGGAAGTCTATATTCCTGTAGTTCTGAAACTTGATTAGTTTACAACCATTTCTAAGAAAAAATAAGCAATTACTTGCCTTCCTACTTGCCTCGAACCAGGATTGTTCCTGGTTCGACTTCTCAATGGAAGGAGATTAATGTGATGCATCCCAAAATCTTGACCCATCATTGGTCAAGGTTTTAGAAATGTAGTTCTACAAATGAATGGCTCTTAGTTACCAATGTGTTTTGGAAATTTTTAGAATCATTTTAATACTTTTGTATACTTTATATATATCTTGGCATGTTACTTGTATCATGAGAAACCTCTAGCTATTTCACTGGTTTGTTAGTTTAGTCTTGATTACCACATTTATGTAACTGTTTACTGATGAAGGAAGTCTTGACAAACTTCTGCATGCTATAGATTACTGGCTTATGTGGAACCTCCAATATAACTTCTATGGTTTTAAGGATTATAGTTTGCTGTTGGCTAAAGTAGGCTTTAGATTATCCCCTAAAATCCAGCCGGACCCGCCAACCACAACTACGACCCCCCAACCCCCAGCCACCCCCCACACCTGTTGATGTGACCTTTAAACAACCAAAACCATCAAGCAAGGGGTTTCGCCCTCCTACTTATTTCCTTTTACAGGCATAGCGCCTCGGCTTTTCTTCCCCTCCTTACTCTAAGGCCTCTCTTCTCCCTTTACTCCAGTTCCCAGTTCCCTAAAATCCATGAGCCATACCACCCCCAGGCATTGCGGTTAATAACACTAGATACCGATTTCAATGGCCAAAATTTTGGTCAAAATTGTCATTTACCCAGCTATTTGCCTTTAATAAAAAAAAAAAAACTTTAATAATTAAGTTAAAAAAGATATATATATATATAATAGTTTATACTAGTGCTTACTGGTGAAATTAAAATTTTCTCATTGGTGCTGTATATTACCTGAATATTGTTAGGAAGGTCTGCAAATACTGGACTCCTTGGCTTCATGGGTGTAGTTCATTGACCTTGTCAATGGTGCAAGCAATTGTTTGGATTAATTGTAAATGTTGGTAGTTGGGACTCATGGGTAATTTAGCTATAACTAATGTCCTGTAATCCCACTAGCCTATTTTTATAGAGCTATGATATACAAAAGTAAATTTTCAAGGATTACCATTTTTACTCTGCGAAAGGAAAATATTGGGAAGCATTCCATCAGCATTAGTTATCCTTTTGAGTGAAAACATACCTAGATTTTATATTGGTCACAGGACTGCCTGCTGTATAGGTTCAACCACTTTGAATATTTTAGTTTATAGTATTAAACGACCCTTTTCAAGAATTATTCTCCATGTGGTCTGGTTCTGTATAGTTAGTACTAATTGATTTATCTATGGATTTATCTGACCAAGTCTTAATTTCCGATAAACTTGCTTGAAGCATAAATTTAGTGTGGCTTGGCTTCTTAGGGTTTCCTGCCATTAATCCTATCACGTATTGGTAAGTGAATGGTCATAGTTAAACCGCAACATACATTTTTATGCTTTAGAGTAGTGGGCATTTTTAGATGTTACTAATGATTGAACCAATTTCCAGGTGAACTTCACAGTGGAAGAGATCCGTGAGTTGATGGACAAGCGGAGGAACATCCGTAATATGTCCGTCATTGCTCACGTTGACCACGGAAAATCTACATTGACCGACTCCCTTGTATCGAAGGCGGGTATTATTGCTTCGTCTCGAGCAGGAGAAACTCGCTTTACGGATACCAGAAAGGATGAACAGGAACGTTGCATTACCATCAAGTCTACGTAAGTTACTCCGACATTTGCACACTGTTTTATTGAATTGAAAGTGATGATTGTCTCGTTCGTATGAATGATAGTTGGTCATCTAGATTATAATTTAGACACCCTGATTTTAAAACCAATCTTGTATTGGTTAACACAGGTTTGCTCTTCTTCTGATTTCATTTTTATCCCCCCCAACAGTGCCATCTCTATGTACTTCAAGCTGAGTGAAGAGAACCTCGCCCTCATTAACAGCACTGACCAGAAGGAGCCTGGTGAGAGTGGTTTCCTTGTCAACCTTATTGATTCTCCTGGTCACGTTGATTTCTCCTCTGAAGTAACAGCTGCTCTCCGTGTAACTGATGGTGCCCTCGTCGTGGTGGACTGTGTCTCTGGTGAGTGCAAAGACAATAAAATTCTTGATGATTTTGGCAGTTTTAGAGTTACCCCTTATTATAAAGTTACAATATCTAAACAGAAATTATACTTCAGGCGTGTGTGTGCAGACTGAGACTGTACTGCGTCAGGCTATTGCTGAGCGTATCAAGCCTGTTCTGTTCATGAACAAGATGGACCGTGCCCTCCTTGAACTGCAGCTTGAGCAGGAGGAATTGTACCAGACATTCCAGGTTTGTATGCCATTTTAGTTTCTTTGATGAAAAAGAAGAAAAATACTGATTTATGATTCTGAATCTTGCAGTGATAGAGATTGTTGAAAGATAATTTTTCTTCTAGCGTATTGTTGAGAACGTGAACGTCATCATTGCCACTTACAATGACGATACTGGACCCATGGGTGAAATGCGTGTTGACCCCAGCAAGGGATCTGTTGGCTTCGGCTCTGGTCTTCATGGATGGGCTTTCTCTGTCAAGGAGTTTGCTGACATCTACTCTTCCATGTTCAAGGTTCCTGCTGGAAAGCTCATGAACAAGTAAGTCCTCAATGGTCACTCAATTAAATTATCCCTCTGAAATTTGTTCATTGGCATCAGGCTTGGGTAATAATCTGGACCACGTAACTGGGAAGGTCATGTTATTAATGAGACAATAATGTGCAAGTGTCAATTTCTAGTATTTCAGTCAAAAATGTTTATTTGGAATCTTGGTCTTTGCAATACTTGAAGCATGTCACTGCAGTTATGAAATTGGTTACAATTAGGTTTTAACCATTGATTACTTGCCTTCCAACTTGCCTCGAACCAGGATTGTTCCTGGTTCGACTTCTCAATGGAAGGAGATTAATGTGATGCATCCCAAAATCTTGACCCATCATTGGTTAAGGTTTTAGATATGTAGTCTACAAAATATAAAAAGCTTAAGTGATTAACCAGTGACACGTTCAACAGTTTGTACACCATTTAAATTATACTAGGTTGAGGCTGAACACCCACCCCCCTATTTTACCAAGCTGTAATGCGCAGAACTTTAAAATATATGATCCTTATTTCAGGCTCTGGGGTGAGAACTTCTTCAACAAGAAGACAAAGAAGTGGTCTACTAACAAGAGCGCTGACAATGAGCGTGCCTTCAATACTTACATCTTGGACCCCATTTTCAAGCTCTTTGATGCTATCATGAACTTCAAGGTAACTTTAATGATACTGTATTTTTCATTGAAAATTATAATTGCTGATTTTACTCCCAAATGATTGATAGGAAATGTTAGTCTACTACCCTTCCACCTTGCCTCGGGTCAGGATTGTTCCATCTCGACTTTCTGTGGAAGGAGAGAAATATAGTGCATCCCAAAATCTTTACCATCTGATTGGTTTTAGGTTTCCAAAATGCATCTCACAAAATTAAGATTAAATTTAGCTGATACACTTGTGCATAAACCTATGGCATGTATTTTTACTCCACTTGATTATAACCCATTGATAGCAGATGCCATGATTTGCTGTCAAGGCAGCATCGGTCATAAATGTGGACGGCACCGTGCCATTCAATGTAAACCTGCTACATGACTAAACCCATTGGCAGCAGTATTAATAAAATATGTAAAGTTGAACCTTTTTATGCCTCCTTTGCAGTTCAGTCAAATGAAGTCAAATGAATGTCTAAACTTTCATGCCAAAATTTAAGTTTCTTTGGCCTTTGTTGCTAGCCAGTGCTGCAAAGCTGTGGTAAGATCCCAACTCTGTGCCTGCTATTAGACTATAGTAAACCTTCCATCACAGAGCAGGAAGCTTAATGTATTTAAAGCTTATATTACATATAGTTAGTATTCAGATGGCCGGCCACTCAAGGTTAATTACCAGGATAACTTGTACTATTGTATTAAATGATTTTGCTCAATTTTTTTTTTATCTACCTTGTAGATCTGGGTCTGGTAAACCAGCAATTTAGAAAATTAGTAGTTATCACTTTAAACTTAACTTTTCAGAAAGACGAAACTGCCAAGCTTCTGGAAACCCTGAAGATCAAGCTGGTTCCCGATGACAGGGAAAAGGAAGGAAAGGCCCTTCTCAAAGTTGTCATGAGGTCTTGGCTTCCTGCCGGAGACACGCTTTTCCATATGATCACCATTCACCTTCCATCCCCTGTGACTGCCCAGAAATACCGTGCTGAGATGCTGTATGAAGGTCCATCTGATGACATTGCTTGCACTGGCATCAAGAACTGTGACTCTGATGCACCTCTTATGATGTACGTGTCAAAGATGGTACCAACATCAGACAAGGGTCGCTTCTATGCCTTCGGTCGTGTCTTTGCTGGTAAGGTCGGCAGTGGTCAGAAGGTCCGTATCATGGGCCCCAACTACGTCCCAGGAAAGAAGGAAGATCTCTTCGAGAAGGCCATCCAGAGGACCATTCTTATGATGGGTCGCTTCGTTGAAGCTATTGAGGATGTCCCTGCTGGTAACATCTGTGGTCTGGTTGGTGTTGACCAGTACCTTGTCAAGACTGGTACCATCACTACCAGCAAGGACTCCCACAACATGAAGGTGATGAAGTTCAGCGTGTCGCCTGTTGTGCGTGTGGCTGTTGAACCCAAGAACCCATCTGACTTGCCCAAGCTTGTGGAAGGACTCAAACGGTATGTATAATGTAATGTATAATGTAGATATTGTGCAAGAAGGTGGCTTAATGATTGCTAAATTATAAACATGTGACTTGTACATATTTATTGATACTTCTTTTATTTCAGTCTCTCCAAGTCTGACCCTATGGTGCAATGTATCATTGAGGAATCTGGTGAGCACATCATTGCTGGAGCTGGTGAGCTTCATCTTGAGATTTGCCTCAAGGTAGGTCTTCTAATTTTTCTAAATTTGTATTTAACTTGTAATTGCATAAAACATTGTATTTTAATAATTTATCTCCAAAGGATTTTTCCTTTGCCATTTTTTCCCATATGATAATTCTTGAATATTGACCATGCTACTTGCCTCTTCCTAGGATCTTGAAGAAGACCATGCTTGCATTCCTCTCAAGAAGACCGACCCAGTTGTATCATACAGGGAAACCGTTAGTGCTGTATCTACTGAGCTTTGTCTCTCCAAGTCTCCCAACAAGCACAACCGTCTGTACATGAGGGCCCTGCCCATGCCTGATGGACTTGCTGATGACATTGAGGATGGCAAGGTCACTCCCCGTGATGACCCCAAGGCCAGGAAGTCTTACCTGTGCGAGCACTATGAGTTTGATGCCACTGATGCCATGAAGATCTGGACTTTCGGCCCCGAGTCTACTGGAGGTAACATCTTGGTCGATGTAACCAAGGGAGTACAGTACCTTAATGAAATCAAGGATTCCTGCGTTGCTGGCTTCCAGTGGGCAACCAAGGAAGGTGTCCTCTGCGACGAGAACATGCGTGCCGTTCGTTTCAACCTTCACGATGTAACCCTCCACGCTGACGCTATCCATCGTGGTGGTGGCCAGATCATTCCCACAACTCGTCGTGTACTGTACGCTAGCGTCCTCACAGCTGAGCCCCGTCTTCAGGAGCCAGTATACCTCTGTGAGATCCAGTGTCCTGAGGCTGCCGTCGGTGGTATCTATGGTGTACTCAACAGGCGTCGTGGTGTTGTGTTCGAGGAGAACCAGGTTGCCGGTACACCCATGTTCGTTGTCAAAGCTCATCTTCCTGTCAACGAGTCCTTCGGCTTCACTGCAGATCTTCGCTCCAACACAGGTGGACAGGCCTTCCCACAGTGCGTGTTCGATCACTGGCAAGAAATGCCCGGCAATCCCATGGATAACACCGGAAACAGCAAACCCTACACCATCGTCTGCGACACTAGGAAGAGGAAGGGCCTGAAAGAGGGTCTTCCCGATTTAGCCAACTACCTGGACAAGCTGTAATCACAATATTCACATACCATAGATATATAATCCTAAGGTTTTATTTACTATATATGTTACGGTGATTACAATAAAGTGGAAGGGAGTCGCAGCTCTGTTTACTCAATGATTTTGTTTTCAAAGCCTGTGAAATAGGGTATGATGGAAGTGATAAAAGAAACTTAATGTTATAACATTATATTTTTCGGAGAATTATTATATTTTAGTTTGGATTAAAAACTATTTTGCGGAACTGAAAATGTAAGGATAATTTGCTGCACAGGGAAGGCTGTTACACATTAAATCATAAGAAAATGATGACAAGTGTTTGTCCTTAATAATTTCCTTTTAATATAGCTACTTCATAAAACGGCTAAATTTTAACTAAATCGGTGACACTACACTACCCATATTAGGTGTCGTATATTCTATATGTATTTAATTATCCCCCTCACGACGACTCCTGAAAGTAATTTACGTGAAAGCCAGTAATGTCTCATTCGACTTCAATATTTGCTACATTATCCGTCCGAGGGTTGATTAAACCATATTTACGTAATGGCAATTAAACTGACTTGAAATAATGAATTTCTAAAGGCTTTTAAATCCTGCCTGCCACCCACCTGAAATAACTTGCGCTTTAGTGCAAATGTCGAAGCGTTTTAGTTTAATTAAACTACGAGCGTTGGCCATGCAGCAAGTTAAATTGCGTTGACTGGAGAAGGAAAGCACACTAGTGAAAT
>NW_028234412.1:15245026-15247526 GCF_977035675.1 Penaeus japonicus
AATGGGTGGGAGGGGAAGGGAAGGAGGGGGGAGGGGGAATGGGTGGGAGGGGAAGGGAAGGAGGGGGGGGGGGGAATGGGTGGGAGGGGAAGGGAAGGAGGGGGGAGGAGGAATGAGTGGGAGGGGAAGGGAAGGAGGGGGGAGGAGGAATGGGTGGGAGGGGAAGGGAAGGAGGGGGATGGGGGAATGAGTGGGAGGGGAAGGGAAGGAGGTGGAGGGGGAAGGGGAGGGGGAGGGGAAAGGGATGAGGATTGGTGTTAATTGTTACGAGGAAATTAACAGAACAAGGTAATTGTAACTATAAGGCTATAAATAGCATGTCTTGAATAATTACGGAGGGTAATTGGGAAATTTCATAATTGCTGTAGTTATTCTAATAATGTTTGCTGTAACCAAAATATGTTGACTTAAAAATCCACCAAATATACATATCCATTTATGAAGAGTAATAAATAAGATACTTAAAGAACCACGGGTGAAAGCATTTTGGATGACATGAAAAATATAATGATTTAAAACAATGAGAATCTCAACAACCTCTGCGTCATTATAGGGCTGGAAAAGACCAAAGAAGAGAAATAGGATAATGACAATTAATAAGAAACTGATAACAAAGATCACTGGCAAGAATTATGTTATCAATATTAATTATCAATCACAGTCACTGATGCTACGCTGCAATTAAGAAGATATGGAAGTTTATAAGCATTTCTAATCATTCTAATCATATCAACGATGATACAATCTAAGCATGATAACTATGTTAATTATAGTTTAAATTGAAGACTATCATGATAAGGAAAAACAAGAACAATTGACCATAATCAACCATAACATCATAAAAAAAAAAAAAAGATTCAGCCGAGGCGCCAACCAGCTACGTGCGAACCCCCCCCCCCCCCCACTCACCGAAGAGCGCTGTGACTTCTTGGGGGCTCCCGGCGGGGGCTTGCATCCGCGCTGGTGAACCTCGAGGCGCTCGGGGAAGAAAGTCCGCCCACACCATTCGCACGGCACGAGCTGCGCCTGGAGGAGGGGAAGAGGGGTGGAGGGGGAGAGGGGGAGGAGGAGGAGAAGGGAGGAGGGAGGGGAGAAAGGAAGAAGGGAGAGGGGGGGGAGATTATCGGGAGAATAAGAAAGAAAGAGAGAGGGAGGGAGAGAGAGAGAGAGAGAAAGAGAGAGAGAGAGAGAGAGAGAGAGAGAGAGAGAGAGAGAGAGAGAGAGAGAGAGAGAGAGAGAGAGACAGAGAGAGAAAGAAATAGAGAGAGAGGAAAGAATAAAAGAAAGGATTGTAGGTTAAAAAGGAAAGATAAAAATCTAAATTAATGTTGGCTACAAAACATTTTTTTACGCAAAATATCACAATTAAAAAAACAATATACCAGAAACGGAAACATAATGTAGACATAGGAATTCCCTTGTACAATCATTAAACACACGTAAGTTCTTGATAACATGCAAAATAAATACACTTCTAAGTTAGTAGAACTCAGTATACAATACACAGGATAAGTTTATTGTAAGTTGAGACCCATTTCATCCTTCAATAAACCTATTTTGCATATAGTATGTTTGTACCCTTATATCAACACGGTAGTTTTTTTTATCATTTACGTCCAAGTTAAGACAATTTTCTAGAAATCTCTTAATCGTTATAGATATGTGATATAAAAAGAAAGTATTGTATAATTGCAATCCATTTGTTGATTTTCGAAAATAGAAATAATTTCAAGAAACAGAAAACGAGAAACATATTTACAAAAGGAATTCTTTGAGAAGGTCACTTCTAAAAATAGAACACTCGAAATATATTTACAACAGGGAATATGTAGATAAAACAGTCAAAGATGTGTCATATACAACACATGAAATCATATAAACAAGGTGCATGCATGAAAGACGCAATAATGACAATAATAATAAAAATGATGAGGATATTGATAATAATATTAATAATAATAACAATGATAATAACAATAATCACAAAAGACTAGAACCATAGTCAGCGATGGACAGATAATCAAATTAGTTATCAAAGCCATCTGGCAAGAGTAAAAGAAAGCGGACTGGTTGCAACCAAGCAGGCTAACCAGAATGTCCTCATCGTCCTGCTGGTCAACGGGGGGTCGCCGCTCCCCAACGCAGCCTTCCGGGGGGGTCGCGGGGAGTCGAGTCTGACACACGCAACATGAGCAAAAGCTTAATATTTTACCCTTTTGTCTGTCCACTCCGCGCGCACATGTTTAAAGCACACACATACATATAGAAATGTTTATGTATGTTGATACACACACTTATACACAATACTTACGTTTACAAACATACAGAGACAAATAAACAAACACACACACACGCACACACAAACACACCATCTTAAATTGCTTCCACAACTCATTAAGAAGAAAAATGGTTGTATTTTTTTTCTTTTCTTTGAAAATAACGATTGTATTAGCGGTCAGGCCAAGGTTACGGATGAAAAAAAAACAAAAAAAAAACACGA
>NW_028234412.1:15255026-15260026 GCF_977035675.1 Penaeus japonicus
ATGTACAAGTGTTTGTGTGTGTGTGTGTGTGTGTATGTGCGTGTGTGTGTGTGTGTGTGTGTGTGTGTGTGTGTGTGTGTGTGTGTGTGTGTGTGTGTGTGTGTGTGTGTGTGTGTGTGTGTGTGTGTGTGTGTGTGTGTTGGTGTGTTGTGTGTGTGTGTGTGTGTGTGTGTGTGTGTGTGTGTGTGTGTGTGTGTGTGTGTGTGTGTGTGTGTGTGTGTGTGTGTGTGTGTGTGTGTGTGTGTGTGTGTGTGTGTGTGTGTGTGTGTGTGTGTGTGTGTGTGTGTGTGTGTCTATGTGTGTGCGCGTGTGTGAAACGGCTTAATAATGAACAATTAAGTGAGGATAATTGAACAAAATACTGAATAAAAAAACAACACTAAAACAAAACACTCTGGGAATTGTTGGCAAAGCTATCAAGTTCGACTAAAGCAGCGTTGCTTTAACACCTGACGACGAGCATTAGCCTTAAAGGACTGCCTTCAGTACAAACCTCTTGCACTGGCCAGCCAAGACAGTGTTTAAGATTCCGTGCTAATCAGTCATAATTACCGAGTTCTGGCAGATAATCACCGTTATTGCACATTTTCCACAAAGTTGATAGCAGTAATCCTGATATGATATTGAAATATGAATGAGGGAAAAATATAATCCACTGGCAAAAGGGTAAGATCACAACACCACGCTACAGAGAACACACACAAAAAAAAGAAAAAGAAAAAAGCGAGTATTTCTCACGACGGCAAGACCTGTGATTATAGGCACCGCCGGGTTACGGCATCTATCATGTCGAAATTCAGCCTCTGACAGTTAGAGAGTGCTGGGCTAACAATTTATCAGCAAGAGCTAGAGTTTCATGTATATATGCATGACTTCCATTCATCCTTTCCCTTCCTTTCTTCTGCCATCATCGACCTAGCTATATTTATAACCTGTAATTAGTGACCTACAGACGGTAGTGTAACAGGCGGTCTATTGCTCCCGTGGGACAATGAGGTTAAAAAGGGGAGTTCTTAATGTGTGTATATTGGAGTTTGCTAGTTGTCTTCCATGGCGGGAAAATACATGAAATAGCAAGGTCAGAATACAGAAATTGATGCGACGCACAAGAACAGTCTTTACCTCGAGACACTGTGGCTGGTGGATGGCTAGGGAGCGGCTCCCGAACTCCCGCCCACAGATGTAGCAGACGAGAGTGGGAACCGTTCCGAGTCTCTGTCCTCCCCGGCTGCCGTTCTCGGGTCTCCGGGTCTTCGTGGTCTCTTCAGGTCGGCTCTCACGCTCCTCCTCGATCTTATTCATGTGTCGAGGAGGAGGTGGCGCCCCCTTCTTGCGCTCGGTTTCCCCGTTCTGTTTGGATGGCTCGCGCCTTCTCTGCGGCTGCGGCGGGCTGGAGCTGTCCTCGCTCCTCGGCGAAGTCTGTGCGTCGAAGATCTCGACGGTGAACTCTTTGTCCTTGTTCATGGAAGCCTTTTGTTCACTGATGAACTTCTTGAGAGGGATCGCGCTCTGGCCCTTCTTGGCGGGCGCGGGCGAGTTGTCCACGCTACGAGATTTCTTATTGGCCGTCGACGGCTTCTGCTTGCTCTTCCGACCAGCGGGAGCCTTGTTCTCCGTGTCGATGCCTCGACTTTTGTACTTGAGTGCCGTGGGTTTGGTCACGATTAGCTTGCTCAACGCTCTGGCCTTGGCGCGCTCCTCCGTCTTCGGTTTGAACTTCATGATGTCGAGAGGGTGGCTGTGGAACCGCTCTGGATTCTGCTCCTTCCCGCACGTCAGGCACGGTTCGGGGATCTGCGGAAAAAGGGGAGAGGGACATGAAGCCGAGGCGCGCGTCGTTGCCATCGTCACACTGAAGGACCAACGAGTTATTTCGAAATCAACTCTATATCCAGGTGGATGCACTGACATTGCCCGAGGCTGGTTAGTTAAAGCAAAGTCAGGGCTGATCTATCTGAGAAGTAGCAATGGAGGGAAAAGTATGGAGAACGCAAAGGCAAAAAAATCGAAGCCCCCAAACTAAAAGAAAGAGATAAAAGCGTGATTAGTAATGCAGCCATGCATAACAAAAAGAACGTCCCTCGCAGCAAATCATCTAATGCTATGAAGCAGCTGTAGGAAAAAGCCAGGGTTGAGGAAGGACCGAGAAATAAGACACTGAGGAGAGAAAGATACGAGAAGTCGGAGTCAGAAGGAGAAGAAACGTGACCAAACGTCTAATTTTAGTTAATAAGACAGGTTCTAAAATCTTAGAGTCAACGTGAAACGATTGATACGTGATTTACTCGATTTAGTAGAAACAAACATGTGTTGAGTGGATGGAGGACGCTCGAACTACACTGCAAGAACAGGTCAAAGAAATATGTTTTAACACGAAACTATACCCAGTGAATTAAAGGATCCTCAGTCACTTTTCAAAGGCGTGTTCGTGATCCTATAGGAAGCAGGGAATGGCGTGAGAGTGTCCCAGATTCCTCACAGAACAGGAGGAACTTGACAGAATTCTCTGGGGTAACATCCTGGCCATCCTCACCAAGGCTCTAACCTGCTCAACCCTAAACCTCTCACCTTCACTTTATCCTTCGGTCCTGTAAACACCTCTTCGAGCTGCCTTCGACGCCCCCTCGGCAGGAAGCTTCTGAGATTGGAAGTCTTCTTGGAGGGACGCGAGTTTTGGGCCGTGATGACCGGCACGGCGATGTGGCGAGAGGGTCGCGGAAGCCGCATGGTGGATGGTCGAACCTGTCCACACACCGGAAGAAGGTCGATAGAGACAAGGGAGAGAAACAGGCACCGGGAGAAAGGGAAGGAGAAAATGGAACAGGCAACAGAATAAAGAAAGAGGAACAGGCAGAAGAAGACGTGGTTGCTAATGCAGAGTGTGACAAGCAAGATGCAGAGATGAAAGTGGAGGAAAGGCGAGTGGGGGGTAGCTGGCGGGGAAGGAACAGCTGGTAAGGAGAGAACAGCTGGTGGGGTTGGAACAGCTGGTGAGGAGAGGACAGATGGTGGGGAAGGAACAGCTGGTGAGGAAAGGACAGCTGGCGGGGAAGCAACAGCTGGTGGCGGAAGGGACAGCTGGTGGGGGATGGGACAGCTGGTGAGGATAGGACAGCTGGTGGGTTTAGCGAGCGGCTGTGAGGCACGCTATGCTGCTACCGGTAAGATTATATGCTCATACATTATCTTTGGTCATATCTGCCAAGTGTTTGTAAGAAGAGCAAACAAAATACAGATAAAGACAGGCAGAAACTATAGAATTAGGTGATCTGGAGTTACATACAGTAAGGGACTGGTAATAGTAATATTAGCAGTAGTAGCGTTTCTAGTATTTTTTTTTTTTTTATAATATTTTGCCAATACTGTTGTCATTAACAATAACATACAATCATGATCAAAATTGGGAACTGACACTATCACACTATCGCTACCATTGCTATTATTTTGCTTTTGCTATTAATTGTCATAAGCATTATTTATCTTTTTATCCTTGATACCTATTAATATCTTTATTATTTAAATTATCATCAGCATCATTATTATTGCCATTACGATCATTATTATTATCATAGTTATTATCATTATTATTGTTATTATTATTACTATTAGTAGTATTGTAATTACTATCACCATAATCATCATCAACATCATAATTGCAAATATCATTACCCTCATAATGAATTATCATTATTACAAATAATTATCATTATCATTATAAATATTGTTAATATCATTGTCATCAATACTTATCATTATCATTCCCGTTATTATATTCTATTAAGGTTGTCTTCATTACCATAATAAAGTATTTATGACCATTACTATTAACAAAATTTGGAAGCACATCCATCCCAGTTATTGCAAGCGCAGCAACATACACTTTATCACCATCAACATTGCACCAAACTTACCATAATTATCCTCATTATCATATCCCTAACCTCAGAAGAAACGTGAAAAGAAAGTAAACAACAGCGACAAGAAATCGAAGCAAGAACTAAAATCCTGACAAAGACTTTATTTGAGAAACGTGAAAAAAGCAAAAGAACAGTGGAGGTCAAGGGTCAAAGGTCAGGATAGGTCATATGTGTGAGAGAGGGAGATAGAGAGATAGAGAGAGAGGGTGGGGATGGGGGATGGGGGATAGGGGGGAGAGAATGGGTAAAGGGAAAAGGAAAGTGTGTTTGATTATCCCCCCCCTAGAAAAAAAAAAATCTCTCCCCCGATTGCTAAGTTGGTTATTCTTGATAATATTTTACCCTTTTTTTCTTAAGTCAGTATTTGCTCCCGTTTTCGTGCAACATTGTTTTATTATTATGTACCTCTCTTTTGTCCCTCCTTCCATCCCTCTTCTTCTGTCTCTTTTCTGTCTCTCTCTATCAGTCTCTTTCTCTCTCTTTCTCTCTTCTCCGTCCTTCATCCTTTTCTCTCATCCAAATCCCCTCTCCCCCCTTCCCTTCTCTCTCTCTCTCCCTCCCCCTCCCCCAGCCTTACCTTCCTGTCGCACCTTCCGATCCTTCCCTCTCCCTCTCCCTCCCCTTTCTCCCTCCTTCCCTCCCCTTCCCCTCCGCTCTTCCTTCCCTCCCCTCTCCTGTCTTCTCTCCTTCCCTCCCCTCCCCCTCCCCCAGCCTTACCTTCCTGGCTCACCTTCCGATCCTTCCCTCTCCCTCTCCCTCCCCTTTCTCCCTCCTTCCCTCCCCTTCCCCTCCGATTTTCCTTCCCTCCCCTCCCCTGTCTCTCTCCTTCCCTACCCTTCCCCTTCCCCCCCAGCCTTACCTTCCTGGCTCACCTTCCGATCCTTCCCTCTCCCTCTCCCTCCCCTCTCTCCCTCCTTCCCTCCCCTTCCTCTCCGCTTTTCCTTCCCTCCCCTCCCCCTCCCACCCAGCCTTACCTTCTTGGCCTCCCCTTCGGACCCCTCCGACGTGGCCTCATCGTCAAAGGGACTCTTACTGCCCATGGACGAGGGTGACGAGGAGGTGAAGTCGCTGGAGTAGTCGCTG
>NW_028234412.1:15270026-15272526 GCF_977035675.1 Penaeus japonicus
TATTCCTTAAAAACAAAGACAAAAATAATGATTGAAAATACAGAAAATACAAAAATAATGAGAAATTCGAGCACGAGTTACCAACACTGGACGTTGAATATAGTGACCTGAAAAAAAAAATAGAATAAAAAAAAGGACTTTTGGAAAATCAGTTAACGAAATAAATCTGAATGATTCCAGTGATATTTAGGAGATGTTTTGTTTCCATTTGTTAATCTTAGCTGCATAAAGCCGGTATTTGTTAAACGATTAACCTAGTTTATAACAGTGTGTGTTGCGAATCGTGGGGAAGGAAGAGGAGGGAAGAAAGGAAGGAAGAAAGAAAGGAAGAAAAGGAAGATTGTTCTCCATGAATACAAGAGAATTCGACTTGAGAAAAATTTAAGGAAAATGCATGAAGAAGGATGGGCCATGCGCATGTATTTATAAGACGGTATACACACTTATAATCTGTCACTCAGAACAAAATCACGTTACCTTTAAGTTTAATGATGTGTGTGTGCGTGTATATATGCATGTGTATATGTATAAATGTATGTCTGTGTATAATAGTTATATAAAATGAGGTTAAGGACAAATAAAATAGTAGATAGAAATAAAATCTAAAAAGGCAACGTTAGATTGTTAACATATTAACGCATACCTATGGACTGACTAATACTGAGCGCTGGCCAAGAAGACAGATTATCACAGTCATTCATGGCACTAATGTTTATACATTTATCTCATGAATGATGATGCTTAAGCTTTAGATACATAGGGTGATGAAATGATTGCTAAAATACTTGCTAGGACAATAACAAGAAGAGTGAGACTGCATTGCTAATAATGAAAATACTTACAGTGATAAAGATTATTCAGATCTAACCAAAAATATGAAAAGGAATAAATCAATAAAGATTAAGAAAATACTTCAAAAACATGGAATAATTAGTAAATGAATATCAGTAATTAGTATAATCAAATTCACCAACTCCAGGAAGAAAACACAATCAATAAAGCTAATGACAGTTATTTCCAAAGGTAATTACCATGACCAATTAGTACCTGCACTACCCAAGCTTAGGATACGCCCAGCGAGCAAGCACAGACCCCGTATCGACCATTGCAATGCTTCAGTGTGCAAACTCCCTTTACCACATCAAACGAAAGCTTAGTGGGCGTGTGCAGGTCGGTTCTTTTGGTCGAGATATCTCAGGGTTGGTATCGTTTTGTCTTTCACTGACACCGATAAGTCATTCATATATATATATATATATAATATATAACTTACGTCTGTATATATATATATTGTATATATATATATATATATACTATATATTATATATATAATATATATATATATATATATTATATATATATATATATATATATATATTATATATATATATATATATATATATATAAATATTATATATATATATATTAATATACATATATATATATATATATATATATATATATATATATATATATATATATATATATATGTATATATATATATATATATATATATACATATATATACATATATAATAATATACATATATATATATATATATATATATATATATATATATATATATATATATATATACATGTATGTATATCCATATGTATACACATACATATGTACATAAACATACGAAACGCACAATACAAACACAGTAACGTGCACAACACAGGTATATTAAAACAGTGCCACAGTATGAAAGAGTAAGTTCGCAACGTTCCGAACTTTAAGGAAGTTCATCATCAGACGTAAGCAATAAAAGAATGAACAGTAGAAGTAAAGTTTGACAAGAATATATACTAGATAGTAGGAACAGGGACTATATCAGGTCACTGGAAGAGGGTCAAGATCAGATAATCAAGGGAAAGCTTTTTTTCACAAAAAGAAGGTATGATTATCAATACCCCACTTACCAGCATATATATATTATATATATATATATATATATATATATATATATATATATATATAT
This sequence comes from Penaeus japonicus, assembly GCF_977035675.1. Classification (NCBI taxonomy): domain Eukaryota; kingdom Metazoa; phylum Arthropoda; class Malacostraca; order Decapoda; family Penaeidae; genus Penaeus; species Penaeus japonicus. The sequence continues at coordinate 15,272,012 of NW_028234412.1, forward strand.
ATATATATATATATATACATATATATACATATACATATATATATATGTATATATATATAGTACATATTACACACACATATAAACATATACATACATACAAATATTATATATATATATATATATATATATATATATATATATATATATATATAACTATATATATATTATATATAAATATATAAATATCTATATATATATATATATATTTATATATATATATATATATATATATATATATAGACGTATATATATATTATATAGAGAGATAGATATAATATATATATATATATTAATATATATATATATATATATATATATATATATATATATATATACGTATATATATATATATATAGATAGATAATAGATAGATAGATATATATATACATGTAATATTATATATATATATAATATATATATATATATATATATATCTCTATATATGTGTCTCTCTCTCTCTCTCTCTCTCTCTCTCTCTCTCTCTCTCTCTCTCTCTCTCTCTATATAATATATAA
>NW_028234412.1:15277526-15282526 GCF_977035675.1 Penaeus japonicus
ATATAAACAAAAAAACAGATGAGTTACGTTGGAGTGGTTGTTGATGAAGGAGTTGCCAGAGTGGAATTTTCTCTTATTTTAGTCTCCCCTGATTCTTGGATGCTAGGACTGCACAGAATCAACTCAGATGAGATGTCGGATAGTTTTAATATACTTACATTATGCCATTTAAGTTATGACTATGCTACTAATCCACATACTTTAATTCCTTTTTTTATTGACGAAATGTAGACATATGCGGTGATCTCGATTTACATTTCCCTTATTATTTAGAGTAATTGTACTTCAATTCTTCAATAAACCTTTCTATATAATCTGAAAACGTAGACAAAAGCTGGTCACAATATATACATTGGCCCAACTCTCATGGCTCTCCACCTATAATGATGCCGATGATGATGATATGATGATTGTGGTGGTGATCATGATGGTGATAGTGATGATGATGATGATGGTGAAGATAAATAAAATGATAACGAGTAGTAGGATGACGACGAGGATGATAATGACAATAATAATAATAAAAATAACAGGAATAGTAATTGTGATGTTGATTATAACACATATGGGATAACCATAAAACATGACAAGAGGCCAATAATATATTTTCAAACAGAATAGACATTAACACACAATAACAAGGAAGACCTGCGTTTAAAGGAAACACCAATATTAATGTTCGGAAATAATTAGTTCACTATTAGTATTCCTGTCGCTTTGTTTATTACCTTTATCATATTTATGCTTATCATCATTTAAATCATCATTGCACGAATGAAAATAATCACGATTACCGTCATCACGATCACGATTAAGTATTATCATCATTGTTCTTAGTAGCCGAAGAACACCAGTCACATGGAAGGGAATAATGCTATCAGTAATAATGGTACCTACAACAACAATAACACTATTACTGTTAATAAGACAATTATGATGATGATAATGTATCATAATGATAGTAATAATGATAATGATAACAAAACAGCAACAATGATAATGATGATATATCATAATGATAGTAATAATGATGATAACAAAACAACAATAATAATGATGATGATAATAATGGTAATAATGATGATAATGAGAACAATAATGATATCGATGATAATAATAATGCTTATAATAATAGTAATGATAATGATCATCACACTAACAACGATGATGATCGTAATAATAATGATAATAACGATAATAATTCTAAAAAGTTAACATTTATACAACTATTACCTTCATAATTATTATAATCGTTACTATTATGATAATCATTACAAGTACTAAAATTACAAATAAGGGTAACAAGAACATAATGATTCTCATGTAAGTACTAATAAAAGTATTCACATTAATAACAGTGGTAGAAGGAGTAGCTGCACCAGTAATTATAACAGTAATGCCTATTATAACAACTATTATCATTACAATAATGATAATAACAACAATAATGTCAATCTTTACTTTACTACATGGATATATAAAGACAATATTGCCAGAACAAATATTATAACCACAATTGCTGGTAACATGGATAATGGTAATTAAATGTTTTAATAGTTAAACATAAACCATTTGAACGTGGCTGATCAGAAAATAATAATCTTGATAAGGTGATGGAAAGAGTGATGAGAAAACAACAACAACCATTATGATTATTCCGATTATGATTAGAATTATGCCGATAATAATAATGGCAATGATAATGACACATCCATGTTGATAATCATGATAATGTTGGGGATAAGAGAGATGTTATCAATTACTGATTTCATTATTATGATAATGGATATGAAATAATTATGAGAACATTAACAAATGTATGTCAATAAGAAAAAAAAGATATATTAATGATTATTACGTTGATAATAATAGCATGATATTAGTAGTACTAAGGATGATAGTAATAATGATCATGATAATTATAGTAATAATGATAATGATTATGATAATGCCATTGATCATAATAACAACTACAATAACAATAACGGCAACAACAATTATAATATTAAGAGCAATTATATTGATAGTAATAGTAATGATAATAGTAAAACTAATAGTAATGTTAATACTAATGATAATAGCAATAATAACAATAACATCAAATATGATGCTAAGAATAACAGTAATAATAATGATACTGAAAATAATAATAATAATGATAAAAAATTATCATGATGATGATGAGGATAATAATAATAATGATAATAGTTTTAATGGTAATAACAATAATTATAATAGTGAAGATTATAATAATGATGATAATAATGATAACAATAAATATAATAACTATAATCATGACAAAATAATATCAATAAAGATATCAGCAATAGCAATAGCAATGATAATTACCATAATCACTATCATAACTATCATCATAATGAAAACAACAAAAACAACAGAAATAACATAACAGACAAAAAACGGATTTTCTCTTTTTCTTACGAATAAGAACATGGCCAAAATCAATATAATTCTAAACCCGCCTAGTCCCATTAGAATTCCTGGCCTGATCGTTAAAAGTGCTCCTAACCCACTTTCTAACACAGCTCTCCTTTAGACATCGACTTTTGAAAGTTTATGTTGTATCAATGTATTTTCTTCTTTTTGCGGACCAACAGAATTCTTCCCGTGTGCATTGCGAATAACATTGATCCCGGGGGTTGGCGCCCCTTAAGAATTATTTATTGACTGATTATTTTTATATTAAAGGAAAAAGGAATTGAGATAAAAAAGTAAATTAAAAAATGCAAGTAATATATACGATCCTGAAAATACCAAAAAATGATTAAAATACATATTAGAGCCATTCTGATAATGAAAAGGATTACAGTTAAATGCGCTGATTATCGTTATATAAGAGCAAAAAGGAATTGAGAGAAAATGCGATATGTTTTCAAAAGTATTGTTTGATTTATTTCGTTATTTATTACCTATTTGTTTATTATCATTATCACTTTTTTGTGAGTTGGGAATACTACAGTACATATATATATCCTCTTAAACATGAAAGTATCCACATCAAACTAAAATCACCTTACCATACTACTCAATTCTTCTCAAATGTCTCCTTGATCAAGGCATATCATCTTTCCACTTGTGAATTCAAACAAACAATCACCAAATTCACCAATGCACCATTCACTCAGCTCAGCAACATTAAGTTATTCATACCTACACTCAATAACAAAGTGATTCTTGCGCACGCATGAAAATAGAATGAACATTGACACTTGCAATCCACTTGTCATGTCACACAGCACCAAGGAAAATCCAGTTAGCCGACTCTTCCGCTCTCATGCAAAGATACATGTTATTAGCAAGGTTCTGTCATTTGCAATAGCAACTAAACTGCACTCTGAGGATCCAGTGAATACTCTTGTATTTGAAGCGAGTGTAGTATTTTTGGAAAGGAGGATGAGGCGGGTGGAAGAGGAGGTAGGGAAGAAAGGAAAGGGAGGTGAAGGGGAAAGAGTAGAAGAAAAGGGGGTGGGGAGCAGGAGGAAAAAAGAGGAGAAGAATAAAATGAAGAAAAGGAGGAGGAAGAGGAGGAGAAGCTGGAGAAAAAGAAGAGGGAAGGGGAGAAGGAGAGAGAAAAGAGGGATAAAGAAGAGTAGGAGAAGGGAGAGAGAGGGGGCAATGGGATGATACGAAGGAGGAAAATGGAGAGAAAGAAGAAGAGGTGAAAGGGAAGAGAGGGAGAGTAACGGGAGTAGAAGACGAGGAGGAGAAGGGAGAGAAGAAGAAGAGACAGAGATATAGAGAAGAAGAAGGAGTAGGATGATAGAAGTAGAAGAAGGAAAGGAAGAAAAGACCGAAGAGGAAGAACTGGAAAATGAGGAGAAAGAGAGGAGCAAGATCATTTAGAAGAAAAAAAAAGAGATGGAAATAGCAGATGGTTGGATATGGAAACAGGTTTGAAAGATAAACCTATTTTGCAGCTTTTGCTTATATCACGTTTTTCTCTTCTTTAAGCCAAAGAAATATCAGCTGAGGCCCACAGAAGTTACTGATGGCGATTTTGAGGAGCAAATAACCACAGAAGATGCAATAAAAACTACAACTATCCTAAATAAGCCTAGAACAATTTGACTATTGATAAGACGAACTTACACTTATTACAAATCTAAGATCAAACCCCTCATTTATCCAGCATATTCTTGATACAAAATGAAAATATGTTACAGCCGGAAATAGAAAATACAACGTTATAAAACACGACCTAACGAACACGTTAATTTCCCAGTGTATGTAACAGAATGTCAAGTATATAAAATGCATGATGTAGGAGATTCCTATATGTCATCGTTAATAGGTCAGTCATCTACTATCTCCAGAAATACACAAAGTTCCATATGTTTTCTTGATTCATTGCTATTGTATCATTTTCAATCCGAAACCTGAATATTTAGGTTCGATTTCAAAAGAAAATATATAGGTTGATATATATATATATATATATATATATATATATATATATATATATATATATATATATGTGTGTGTGTGTGTTTGTATATATATATATATATATATATATATATATATATATATATATATATATATATATATATATATATATATATATGTGTGTGTGTGTGTGTTTGTATATATATATATATATATATATATATATATATATATATATATATATATATATATATAAGTTGCGATTAAAAAAAAAAAGAATCTGTAGTATATCAATATATTTTCAATCTAAAGCGTGTGCACCGAGCTTCTATTTCTAAAATGAATACAATTAGTTGAGGCTAGTATACGTATAATATCTTAAGGTACAATCTCCACCATCGGAAGGAGTAACGACTGCTTATTACGGAAAATTACGCGTATTTATATTTTTTTCAGGGATTAGAAAGAATATGTGAAATTAATATACTTAACATAAATAACGATAATAAAGATAAATGGTTATAATGGTTTCGATGACAATCAAAAAGACAAAAGACAAAAAACATACACTCTGTAAACTATTGTGAAAAGTG
>NW_028234412.1:15290026-15295026 GCF_977035675.1 Penaeus japonicus
TTCGACCTTTTGTTTAAGTTTTGTCCTTTTTCACATGCGGCTGAAAACACGCGAAAATAAAACTATAAAATAGAAATTATGAACTTATTTCGTTTCGAAACAGTTAGGATTTGCCGGACATCTAAACATCCCAACATCCCAGCATTTATTTGGCAGAAGAGACGAATTACACATATGAAAACATCTCATTCCTACGGTGATTACGTAATTCAATTTAAATCCGAATAAAAATAGCTACATTATTCATAAACCCGAAGCGCTGCAAGAAAAAAAAAAATCCAAGATAACCGACCTTCACGTAATCATTAAGATTGTGGCAGAAAAAACGGGTAAGGCGGGTCTATGATTTCGAATGAGAGTGGATATACCTCACTATTATATATCACATTTAATAGTAATCATTATCTGCATATTAACCAGTGGCTGAGTTCCTAAATAAGTTAAGAAATCGTTAGCAAGACAAGGACATGCATGACATTATTACGAAAGCACACACAAAACACCTGACGGAAAAAAATATCACGAACTTTTGATGAACCGAAGGTATTTCTGAAGAAGTCCAAATAATCATTTTTTAAAAAGTAGTCGATGTGAAGCAATTTGTCCATGTCAGGTTATACGACAAGCCCATGACCTTGAAACATGGCCAGAATTGATCCTTCCTCCTTGTTTGGGAAAAAAAAAGATAATGGAGTGTGAAGAAAAGAGTGGCCCATGAAAGAAGAAAATAAAACAAAAAGGCCCATAAAGTGTTGCTAACGCCGCCATTTTCATGTTTTCAGGAAAACAAAATTGGCGGCCATGGGAAGTTAGGAGAGTATGATGATTATAGTGTGTATGGTATCACTGTCCACTGTGATATTTATAGTAGTTCGTGGGTACGAATCACTTCAGTACTGAGGGGTATACGGCATATGTCATTTGCAGAATATATATTTTAGTGATTTGGATTTGATGTGTAATTTCAGTGAATCTAAATGTTCGCAGAAATGGTACGCTGTGAATGTAGATAAATTGTGTTGCTTAATGTGATAATAAAGAGTGATAATTACTGATAAATTTAGCCAAGTGAAGGCTGTAAAAACATCGTCCTGCTCGTATAGTGGTATATTTCGCTCGTCCTTTCTTTTCCTTTCACCCAAAATGGAAATCTAACCTCCTTTGTGGTCTATATGATTATATGAACGTGTATCGGCACATATGGCCAACCAATCTTACCAATGCCAAATCTTTTCAAGGCCATGTGGCACCGTGGCGGAGGGACAGCGCCTCTGCCGGCAAAGTCCTGAACCAACTGATATAAACACATCGATCCGTGACGTGTCCGGTGTCTTTAATCGACGTGGAACACGTGTTTATCTTTATGCTAACATTTCATATGCCGTGTAAATGCTGTTGTATATTCAAGCTTCGGTGTTCATTGAAACAAATGTTGAGTCTAAGAAGAAGCGATTGAGATAAAAGGGAGCGTTGTTTGACATTACACGATAAATGATTAATGAAATAAACAAAAGGCATTGGCACAGATTCCAACAAAGGTTTCGTGAGGGTTTTTCAGCAACTTTGCCTTACTAGTAGTCTCTGCTCTCATTAGCATATATGATATCTGTAAATACTATATGTATATATATATTCATATGATTGTGTGCTTGTGTACATACATACATACGAACATGAACACATATATACATACACACACACACACACACACACACACATATATATATATATATATATATATATATATATATATATATATATATGTATGTATATACGTATGTATGTATATATATATATATATATATTATATATATATAATATATATATATTATATATATATATATACATACACAGATATATATATATTTATATATATATATATATATATATACATATATATATATATACATACCCCCCCCCACACACACACACACACATACAGTATATATATTATACACACACACACACACACACACATATATATATATATATATATATATATATATATATATATGTATATGTATATATATATATATACATTGTCACAGGTCCGTTTACTCCGTGGAGAGAGAGGATCAGTACAGAAAGGTCAAACAGAAAAAGCACCAGAACAGAACATGCGGTTTATTACCGGAATAGACATAATACAGGACACGACATCACAAAAGAGTACACAGGCACAAGTAACATTACCAGGGCAGGAAAAGGTGAGGAAGACGAGGTCGCATGGTGGAGAGGAGACGGCTGGTACACGGAAACAGGAGCGTAGGATTAACTGGGTCAACTAACAAAATTTTCCAAAATCGGGCTTTTTGTAGCTGGCCTCCGTGCCAGCTACAAGCACCCCCGTTCCTCATCACCAGACCTCAACCAATCACGAGTGACCTGAGCTGCGAGGTGTCGCTACCATGCACCGACGTCAGGGCAGGACATCGGGCGAAGCTTGCCCCTGCACACCGACCAATCAGGTCGCATGTTACCACTGACCTACCTCGCGAGTCGTGTCCCCGTGTACCTGTCCGGTTACACTAACGCACCTGCACCCACACACACAGCGTAATAACCATTGCAAAGCAACACAAGAACAACATAAAAGGACAACATTCATATTTATATGTACAATTACATCAAAATAATCGTAGCTAATCTCGCAGTTGTGACATAACCCCCCGGTTTCTTCAAAATAATCTTCCTTGAAAGGAAGATTATTTTGACAAGAGAACACAACTGCGAGATGTACACAAGCCTAAGCTAAACTGCGCTTCCAACAAGAGCGCACATCCCGACCCCGGAACCCCGATGACGGTGGTGACGTTGCTCCTGGTCCTGCCCTTCCGTCATCCGCGCTGCTCCGACGGTCACGGTCTCGTCTACGGCCCATCACGATGCGCTGGGCACTCGTCCTTGGCAGCTGCGCTGGAAAAACTTCCTCTGGGAATGACTCCTTCTCTGCCAGCAGCTCCTCAGGTGACCTGCTCCCAACTGGTGGGTCCTCCGAAGTGCATCTCATCCTCGACGGTCCTCTGGGACTACATTTCACATCTATTGCTTCCTCGAGGGGACGTCCAATTCCTGGCAAACTGTCGGCCAGGTCATCATTTTCCCCCGATGTCCTCGCCATTGTTGGTGGCTCCTCCTTTGCCAGCGGCTCCTCCGGCGCACACGTCTCTGGGGGCGGCTCCACCGGTGCACTCGTCTTTGGGGGGGGCTCCTCCGGTGCACACGTCTCTGGGGGCGGCTCCTCCGGCGCACACGTCTCTGGGGGCGGCTCCTCCGGTGCACACGTCTCTGGGAGCGGCTCCTCCGGCGCACACGTCTCTGGGGGCGGCTCCTCCGGTGCACACGTCTCTGGGGGCGGCTCCTCCGGTGCACACGTCTCTGGGGGCGGCTCCTCCGGTGCACACGTCTCTGGGAGCGGCTCCTCCATTGCACACGTCTCTGGGGGCGGCTCCTCCGGTGCACACGTCTCTGGGGGCGGCTCCTCCGGTGCACACGTCTCTGGGGGCGGCTCCTCCGGTGCACACGTCTCTGGGGGCGGCTCCTCCGGTGCACACGTCTCTGGGGGCGGCTCCTCCGGTGCACACGTCTCTGGCAGCGGCTCCTCCGGTGCACACGTCTCTGGCAGCGGCTCCTCCGGTGCACACGTCTCTGGGGACGGCTCCTCCGGTGCACACGTCTCTGGGGACGGCTCCTCCGGTGCACACGTCTCTGGGGGCGGCTCCTCCGGTGCACACGTCTCTGGGGGCGGCTCCTCCGGTGCACACGTCTCTGGCAGCGGCTCCATTGATGCAAGCGTCTCTGGCGACGGCTCTTCCGGTGCACGAGCTTCTGCAGGCGACTCCTCTGGTGCATGAACCTTTGGTAGCGGCTCCTCCGGTGCACGCGCTTCTGCTGGCTGCTCCTCTGATGCACGAGCCTCTGCCGGCGGCTCCTCTGGTGCCCACGCCTTCACGGGTGCCTTCGTCTCTGCTGACTGCGCCTCCTGTGCACGAGCCTTACCCGCTGACACCTCCATCCGAGGGCGAACACTCCGCGGTCGCTGGTCCGTTGAGCGAGCCCGCTTCGCCCGTCGGTCACTCCCCGGGTGTTCTCTCTGCTCCTGTCCGTTCGGGCAGCGAATCCACTGCTGCGACAGGTCTTCGCGCGAACGGACGATCACTGCAAGAGAATGTTTAGTCGCCGGTGGCTCTTCCGACCGACGTCCTTCTCCCGGGGGTTTCTGAGTTGCCCAGCTCTCGACCCGAGGACCAGAGCGGGTCCACCCTGGAAAAGACAGGCAGACGCATCCCTCAGGGCACGTCCAAGAGGGAGAACCAACATCCTTCTGTTGCGCCTTCTGTGCGTCCTCTTTCTGCCTCTGTCTTTCTTCCAGCGCTCGCTCCTCCTGCTCTCGTAGAAGTCGCTGCTTCTTCAGCTGACGTTCCGCAAGCTTCCGCTGCTTCCGAGCTTCATGGCGTTGCTTCTCAGCCTCCTGCCGTTGTTCTTCCCGCTCCTGATACGCTCGTTCCTCCTTCTCCCGCCTGATCTTCTCCTGTTGCTCAATGTAATGGAGCACCTGCATGCCCCGTAAGCCAAGCTCCCTGGCCTCATCCAAGTAATTCCGCATGGTTCTGGGCTTAACTGTCGACTGACTGACTGATCCTGGCAAGGTCGCCAATGTCACAGGTCCGTTTACTCCGTGGAGAGAGAGGATCAGTACAGAAAGATCAAACAGAAAAAGCACCAGAACAGAACATGCGGTTTATTACCGGAATAGACATAATACAGGACACGACATCACAAAAGAGTACACAGGCACAAGTAACATTACCAGGGCAGGAAAAGGTGAGGAAGACGAGGTCGCATGGTGGAGAGGAGACGGCTGGTACACGGAAACAGGAGCGTAGGATTAACTGGGTCAACTAACAAAATTTTCCAAAATCGGGCTTTTTGTAGCTGGCCTCCGTGCCAGCTACAAGCACCCCCGTTCCTCATCACCAGACCTCAACCAATCACGAGTG
>NW_028234412.1:15297526-15300026 GCF_977035675.1 Penaeus japonicus
ACACATGTACAACTTACCGTACGGATTACCTTTTCTATTCTACCCTTCATTCAGTCCCCAAGGATGTCAAATGCATATATCTTCATCGGTGATTGAACATTGCTTATAGACACTTTTCACTCAATTTGCAACAAGAAATACACACACGCACACTTTAATCATGCGATATTACACCATGGCAATTTCCTCCTTGTGTTGCAGTATTTCACGCAATACAAGATCAAATTGCTAGGTTCTTGTGTGACTAAAAAGTTGGCTTGAGAACTGTATTTGTTGCAAATTGCTTGACACTGCCTATCTACTGTGATACGTATATATAATCATATAATCATATATATATATATATATATATATATATATATATATATATATATATATATATATATGTATGTATAAATACACATACACACAAACACACACACACATACACACACACACACACACAACACCACACACACACTATAATATATATATATATATATATATATATATATATATATATATATATATATATATATATTATAATATATATATATGTATATGTATGTATGTATATACACATATATACACATATATATGTATCTATGTATGTATGTATGTATCTATCTGTCTATCTATCTGTATATTTATCTATCTATCTATATATCTATTTATCTATCTATCTATCTATCATCTCTCTCTCTCTCTCTCTCTCTCTCTCTCTCTCTCTGTATATATATATATATATATATATATATATATATATATATATATATATATATATATATATATATATATATATACACATAAACAATAATACAATACATTATGTACCTTCCCCTATCTTGTCTTGTTCTGCTCAAATACCTAAACTACCCTTGAGACACAACGCCTTCCATGCCTTTAGTCGTCGCACTTTCCCAAGGAGGCAAAAAGATCAAAGCTTGAAGGGAAGAGGCCGCCCTCATTCCATCATGCAAATAAGGTAATTGCATGGTTACATGAGGTATAATTACGAGTTATTGCAGGACACTGTCTCACCCATTAGGACCCGATCCTCATAGTTACCCAGGCTGACCTAGTATTTCCCGAGGTCACCATAGATTATGAGAGGAACAGATAAGTAAAACATACAGAATTACATTACCTGTATAATGAAGAGTGATGTGATATTACACTCACTAATGAATGAAGAAAGAAGCCTAAAGAATCGAGTATGAAAAAAGATACGAACACCTGTAATGCTTTTATTTGACTCACTAAGACGAAGGATTAACGATTTTGTTTTAGATTTGTTATTATGTTTACATATATACTTGCATATCTATCTATCTATCTATCTATCTATCTATCTATCTATCTATCTATATATATATATATATATATATATATATATATATATATATATATATATATATATATATATATATATATATATAACATATTAATGAAAATATGTATATATACATACATGAATATATATATATATTATATATATATATATATATAATATATATATATATATATATATTTATGTATGTATGTATGTATATGAATATATATATATATACATATATAATATATATATATATATATACATATATATATATATATATATATATATATATTTATACATATTATACACATACATACATACATACATACCTATATTATATGTGTATATATGTATATGTCTATATATATATATATATATATATATATATATATATATATATATATATATATATATATGTACATGTACATATATATATATATATATATATATATATATATATATATATATATATATATATATATATATATATATATATATATATATGTACATGTACATATATATATATATATATTAATATATATATATATATATATATATATATATATATATATATATATATATATGTATATATATATATATATATATATAATATATATATATATATATATATATATATATATATATATATATATACATATACACACACATAATTGTGTGTGTGTGTCAGTACAGCGTTACGTATAATAATGCATACCAACACCGACAACAAGACAAGTAAGTAATTCATCGCCACACTCAAGCGAGGTCACAGGACAGGAGGTCAAACGGCGATGCTATCACCACCGTCTTACGCATTGCAAGACACCCTTATTCATTAATGAAACGCAGGATGGACCTATTTTGGGATCAGGTCGATGACCGTCAAATGGCAAGATAAGGTCACCAAGACCTTTCGTAATGGGAAAAATCGAAAAAGCCTCCAAAGGGATAACCTGTAGTAGCAAAGGCAGGTTATGCTGGCACCTGGCAACACACGACGCACCTTTTATAACAGACACCAGTATGATTTAAATGTGTTTAGGGAAGAATATCATTCAATATCATCAAGAGTTAAATATCATCCAAATATTTGTTGATTTGATGACATGAAAAAGAAAGCAGAAAGCAGGAACGTTGAATGAAACATGAAACAAATCGGATTGAAGAAAGAACAACGAATCGGAG
>NW_028234412.1:15317526-15320026 GCF_977035675.1 Penaeus japonicus
CCTACGCCTGCAGTGAGTCACAGCCTTGCGGGCGTATCGACCCACCAAGGGCAAGGGTGACCCAAGGCTCTATTTTTAGCCTTGACGTCACCCGAAGGAAGTCGAGAAGGAGACCTGGGTATTAGGAAGTCCCGATGCGGGGATGTGCGTGCGACCGGGTCCCGTTTCGGCCTCTTTTGCTCTTGTGTTTTGGACTTCGCCCTAGGGCCTTGGAGGACGTGTTGTGCTTGGAGTTGCTTGCACGGTTGGTTCGTTTGGAAGGAGAATATGGTATCAATGTCGTTGGATTCAATTCAATGTCGTTGGATTCATTTCAATGTTGCTCCTGATGTGAATTTAATATTCATTTTTTAAAATTAAAATGTGATCATATGATCATTAAACACACATTTTTACTCATTATAGATACTCATGCGTTGAGATGAAACTAAATCATAATCATCATAAGCTTTATTTGCTTTCCCTTTGCTTCATGTTTACTCTTTGGAAGAAAAAAAAAACGTTGCATTAAGCATACACGATATACATCAAGGTTATGACGTAATAAACTGGAATGAAACGTATTTATAATGCTAGAATTAACAAAGATTCAGGCAAACACATTTTCGTGTACTTTTAAAAGTAACGAAAGAAAGAACCATATGAACCATATACTCTTTATTTAAAATAAATATGAAGAATTTTGATGTGTAAGGAGCAGAACATTTCTGTCAAGAGAACAAGTGAATAAATAGCAAATAAGCAATATTTTGAAATGAATAGAAATATGGGTAATAATAATAATAATCTTAAAATAAGTAAAATGATATATATAGATGAAAAGATGCATGAATAATGATGATCGTGATAATAATTAGAAATAAGCAATAACATGATGATATTGATAATAAAAATATCAATAACGATAATGACTGTAATATCAACAATAACAATAATGCTAAAGATGTGTATACGAATAAACAAGGAATAAAAAAAACACAAAATGAAATATATGCTAAATGGATAGAAATATAAATGGTGATAATAACCATGTAAATGATAAAAATCGAATATAAATCCAACCTAAAATCAGAAAAAATACATACTATATATTTTTTAATTCGTTTGACAGAGAAGAAGAAAAAAAAACAAGAAAACAATAATGATCTTATTGCATACATCAATCAATCTAACATACCTTCAAACAAACATAAAAAAAAAATCATAATGATCTCACAACATACACAACAATTACCCAAACGCAAAGCACTGCCCGCCCATACCCCAACCGCGGGCGGGGGGAATGATGTTTGGCCGGGCAATAAGCGGTCGGCACGCTGATGGCTCTGTCAACAACCCCCCCCCCCTTTCTGGCTCGCTCTTTGTTGCTTTGGGGATATTGCTGGTTAGGGGGACACGCTCGCCGGTTGCTGATAAGGGCGTGATGGTGGGAGAGATTTCGGGGGGGGAAAAAAAATGGATAATGGGTTTACTGGTGGAAGTAGATTAGGGTTGAATATGATGGATGGGTGAGACATGCACGCACATGGGCATACTCTCGGTTTTTGTCTGTCTGTCTGTCTGTCTTTCCGTCTGTCTGTCTGTTTATTTATCTGTCTGTCTGTCTGTCTCTATGTATCTCTCCATCTCTTTGTCTTTATCTTTCTATATCTCTTTCTCTATCTATCTATCTACATATCTCTATTAATCTCTCTATCTTATCTCTACATCTCTCTATCTTTATCTATTTATCATCTATATCTCTATCTATACATCTACCTATCTCTCTATCTACATATTTCTCTATCTATCTATCTATCTACCAATCTATCTATTTATCTATTTCTCTATCTATCTATCTACACACACACATATATACATATATATACATATATATACATATGTATATATATATATGAATATATATATATTTATATATATATAAATATATATATATATATATATATATTGCATATATATATTATATATATATATGTATTATATATATATTATACATATATTATATATATTATATATATATATATTAATATATATATATATATAAATATATATATATGTATATATATATATATATATATATATATATATATATATATATATATATACATATATATGTATATATCTATGTATGTGTGTGTGTGTGTGTGTGTGTGTGTGTGTGTGTGTGTGCGTCTGTGTGTGTATATATATATATATATATATATATATATATATATATATATATATATGTATGTATATATATACATATATGTGTGTATATATATATATATATATATATATATATATATACATATATGTATATATATGTATATATATATAAATATATATAAAAACATACATTTCTATATCAAAATGCGTTACTGCATTCTACCATCTTTCTCACATATATATATATATATATATATATATATATATATATATATATATATATATATATATATACATATAATTCATTACATACAGCGTATAGGCCTATGACACAGAAGAATGTGGAAAAAGA
>NW_028234412.1:15332526-15347526 GCF_977035675.1 Penaeus japonicus
ATGGTTTTGAAAAAGGAGGAGGACGTCCATTTATCGAGTCTAAGTTTTGTCAACAGTTCTTGACCATAACTTTATTTTTTTTTTACTCTACGACTCTGGAACTCTATTAGTAAATCATAACAATTTGCAATCTAAGAAAATGGCTTCAAGTGCCATTAGCTTAACCTTGAGTGAGAATTATTGATGCGCGTCGTCCATAGCCATTGGACAACACTTTCATGGTCATATTTCACCCACGCTTATTGACCGGTAATAACAATCGTTCGCTTTTTACTTTCTTTTTTTTCTTTTCTTTTCTTTTCTTTGGAGCAGATAAAAGGCCTATGATT
The DNA here is from genome assembly GCF_977035675.1 of Penaeus japonicus. Lineage (NCBI taxonomy): Eukaryota > Metazoa > Arthropoda > Malacostraca > Decapoda > Penaeidae > Penaeus > Penaeus japonicus. The sequence goes on from NW_028234412.1 coordinate 15,332,856, forward strand.
ATATGATAATTCCTAGAGCCATTGGTATGAGGGGTATGCCAATCGAGAATTTGTAAGAATAAATGTAACTAAATGTTTCTGATGACTTAAGGAAAAGCACCTCTCGGTCTTTCTAAGTTTTAGTAGAAAACTTTTCGCATCAGGGATAACTTGGCAGATTTACCAATTACTTTGCAATATGTAATGCTGCAGTTACTTATCTAACCTATCAGTCCGAACTGTTAAACACGATTTAGTAAAAATAATTTATTTTTGATACTTGAATTTAAAGCCTTAGCTTAACGCATTTGCATCATCGTGTCTCATTATAATGAGCGGAGTTTACCTTCTACATCCAAAAGCAAAGCCTCTGATTAAGATACAAAGGATTGAAGAATTACTAAGAAGCTAATATACAAACTAAACCCAAGTTGACTCTCACTGTGATAATACGGACGGACCCAATAACTCTTTTAAATAAGCACTCATTAGCTCTCATTTCTTGTGAACTGCTTGGACATGAATCACTCTTCCTATTAAACAACACAAGGATTTGGCAAATAACATGGAAGTACCAATTAACACGCTGCGACGTTTATACGTAATTACGGCGGATTGCCGATGTCATCTTCATACTTCAGTCACGCAAGTAAGAAATCGGAGGCGAACGGATTGCACGTGACACTCAAGATAAATGGGAACGTCTCAATTCCCTTTCCCTTTCTCCTTCTGCTTCACGAATCGCACAGCCACTTCAGCACAGGCGAAGCTAAGAGTCTCAGCGGAAAACTGTCACCTGTGTGTTTGTCGGGTAACAAGTGTGAGGTGTTAGTAGCATGCCAGGTAGCCATGACCACGATGGGCCGCCGGGACAGCTGCCAGGGGTCGCCAGCGCTCCGGTCTTGCGGGAAGGAAGTTGAAACTTTTTATTTTCAAGGTCGCTTATGGATTGACACGGAAGAATGCGAAAAATCCAGTGTGCTGGATGATGGTTAAATCCCGTTACGGCTGAATGAAAGATGCAAATCCTCGAATCAACGAGCGGAATGCTTTTTTTTTATCATTCATGGAGAGCAACAAATATCGTCCGCTTATCGATTCATAAATGTGCGGGTTAAGTGCCACCCCGAACGAGTCATGCATCATTCATGCAAAAGGATCGATGCAAAGGGTGCCTCTGTCTAGCAGGTAAACTAATCTGACTGGCCCGAGTTTTATTTCAACATTATTTTCTTTCCTCAGTTCTTCCCATGATGGAAAGATAATGAACATGAGGATAATAGTGATCCAATATCTCTTCAAGGGAGAGTATATGGCAATTATGAGGAAAATGAGGATGATAGTAATGATAGTGATTCTAATAATGGATAGAAAATTACAATAAGGATTGTAATGATAATGATATCGATAATGAGGACATTAATGATGATTATGATAATAGTCATTATGATAGAATTACTTAACTAACTTATCTTATCTAACTAAATAATCTTATCTCTTGTCAATACTAACAATAATCATAATGAAAATAATGATAGTAATCATAGTGATGATGACAGTAATGATAATAATAATAATGATGATGGTAATAATAGTAATACAAATAATGATAATGGCAATAATGATTATGATAGTAATAATAATAATAACGAAAAAAAACTCAGCAATGATGGCAATGACATTGATACTAATCATGATAATGTTAAAGATAATAATAATAAAAATAATGATATTGAATATAATGGTAATAATCATGATGATACTCAATAACAAAATAGCAACACATTGGTTATCTTGTGCTTCAGAATTCCCTAATTGAATGTGCACTATACCCTCATGCCATACCGTGGTATTCTGCGGTGCTAGACAATGCTTTACTTAGGATTATTCTGAGGGGGGGGGGGAGCAATAGCTCTTACATAATCATAGAAGTGAAATGTCGATGGCAACAGAATTATTGATAGTGATTTTACTTGAGATGATAAAATAGGCAGAAAATAACGGAGACGAAGATGTAAACAACAGGTCGTGGGTTCAAAACTCGAGTAAACCTTTCTATGGATTTAAGGATATATACTTTCATTGTCGTTCTGTAAATTGTTCTTGCTATGTATTGATTTTCATTTATTATTGGATGTAGCAAGTATTCGTTAATTTACTGAAAGTTAACGGACGCACACGCACACGTACACGCACATACACATACACATACACATACACATACACATACACATACACATACACATACACATACACATACACATACACATACACATACACATACACATACACATACACATACACACACACATATATATATATATATATATATATATATATATATATATATATATGTATATATATAAATGTGTATATATATATATATATATATATATATATATAATATTTATGTATTTATACATATATATATATATATATGTATGTTTATATATATATATATATATATATATATATATATATATATATATATATATATATATATACACACGTGTGTGTGTGTGTGTGTGTGTGTGTGTGTGTGTGTGTTGTGTGTGTGTGTGTGTGTGTGTGTGTGTGTGTGTGTGTGTGTGTGTGTTGTGGTTGTGTGTGTGTGTGTGTGTGTGTGTGTGTGTGTGTGTGTGTGTGTGTTGTTGTGTGTGTGTGTGTGTTTGATGTGTGTGTGTGTGTGTGTGTGTGTGTGTGGTATGTGTATGTGTATGTGTAAGCAGTTCACACACACACACACACACACACACACACACCACAGACACACACACACACACACGCACCCTCACACATAGATATAAATATATATATATATATATATATATATATAAATGTGTATATATATATATATATATATATATATATATATATAATATTTATGTATTTATGCATATATATATATATATATATATATATATATATATATATATATATATATATACACACACACGTGTGTATGTGTGTGTGTGTGTGTGTGTGTGTGTGTGTGTGTGTGTGTGTGTGTGTGTGTGTGTGTGTGTGTGTGTGTGTGTGTGTGTGTGTGTGTGTGTGTGTGTGTGTGTGTGTGTGTGTGTGTGTGTGTGTGTGTGTGTGTGTGTGTGTGATTATCTTTATTATCATAACTTTTTATCACCATTATTACCATTATCATCATCACTGTTGAGAACAAGATGTATTTGAAAGGTCAATGATAATCGAGGCGCTGCCGACGACAGTAACGAATCCGCCGATCAAAGGAAACGGGAAATTAAGCCTTAGGTTAAGGGACGTAAGGCGCTGACGATCAGATGATGATGAGTGACGTGAGAGCTTCCCTTCAGCTGATAAATGGCGCGAAAGATTCACATGGGCTGATTGCTAGTTTATTATATTTAGCTCAGAATCAAGCTTATTATACCTCTATGCAAAACCGCTGGCTACAGGGGGGATAAGGAAAAGCTATTTATTCATATTTTGTATGAAATGAGAGCAGAAACATGTGATTTTTAGGATTACGAAATCGATTTCCAGCCATCAGTTTTCATAAGCCTGCCAAGTTCATTTTAGCCGCGGTGAAAAAATGAGTATTATAATACTGGAACTGTCGACAGTCATTTATATATGGCGATTTGGGTGATAACCATGAGCGCTATTGGTATTTGGGTGATATTTATGTGCGCCATTAGTTGCTGAAATAAAACCCTGTACTGCCATAATGACAAAAGGACCGCGAAACTCACATTTTCTTTATGCAAATATATGCATGACGCCCGCTTTAACCAGATTATCTGAAAAACAAGTAGTGAATTGCTCAACGATTTCCACTGGGAAAGGTATAAACGATATAGAATAACGTAACAATTCATAATTCTTATGAATTGGGCTTTCAATGGACTTACAATATCGAAACGCGTTAAGTACATCTCAGGGACCGTGAAGTTATTCATTCACATTCATATCTTCCACAGATTTATCACAATTAACTATGTTTAGGTTGTCTTGGATCAAGCATTGTTGTCTGAAGTAGTATAATCCATCAGGCAGTTCTCGTCACACTGAAGTTTATTTTTAAGGCACTAATTTGTGTCGCATGTCTCACATACCTTAGGAATTTTCTTTACATTTTTTTTTCTTCAAATGTCTCACCTTAACTAAATTGCCAAAACCATTACTTCAAACCGAATATTATATCATATGCGTGTATCAAACTTGCTTGGTAGTTGAGTGAAAAATATCAGCCATTTTGACCTCATCTCGACCGACCCTTGCTTTCCTTTCATGACTATGGTTGCCAGTGGTTGGTTGGGTGTCGTTTGGATGACGTCACTCCGAGGGAACTGCTATTCCCACGCGTGGTTTCGAAACTGCTCACCGTAAAGAGAACATGAATAGAATTTTGTTTCGAAAATTAGAGGGAAATACTTTGTAAAGATTATACTAATAGATACTAATATATATATATATATATATATATATATATATATATATATATATATATATGAATTTACACACACACATATATATATGTGTATATATATATATATATAAATATATATAAATATATATGAATACACACACACACACACACATAATATATAATGATTGTGTTGATAATCATGGTAATGACAACGATAATGATATAAAAGAAATTGCATTAAGTAACCAACCTACTTTTACATATTTTCAGCTATTAGAAGTAGAAATCAAATTATATAGTAAAATTATATAACTGCTTTATAAATATCCAGTCCTGATCCATTTTACATTCAGAATCTCACTTTTCCCCTCGATTCTCGCATCTTTAAATCCAAATATGTAAATCTTAATTAAATTTCATGTCAGTCGTTTGCACGCACATTTACTCACCAAATATTTGAACAGTATTACCACTTCAAAATTACAAATGCCTCTTATTACCTGGAAAGAAAATTTGCTCGTTTTAAGTGCTAACACATAATGGAAAGTGCCTTTGCGTAACATGATATAAGCCACAAAATGGAATTTCTAGTCTGTAGGATAATTGTACTACAGCATAGTGGATATCATATCTAAGAGAAATATATTGCGGAATTCCACTTAGTGTTTTTTCTTTAACTGTAATTAGCAAAGGGATGGAGCTCCTTTTCCCACGTATATTTCGTTCTAATATTTCATCCTCGTTTGCAATGAGAATCAAAATCTAGTAATCGCAAAAGTGGTTTCCTGAGTACTTCATGTAAAAACGTAACTGAAGAGAGAATGTAAAGTCACCGCTAATTGCTACTAAAATGTCAGCGCTAAAATCATGTGTAAATAGCAAAATTGTTATTAACGAACAAGGATTCTCTTATGAAATTATCCAGTTAAATCATCTAATAATTTACTGATAGTGTAATGAAATAATGAAAAAGGGGATTAAATTCAAACACTGACGTAGCGTTTACAGCTTGTTTGAAATCTTGAATAATTTCAGGTTAAACAAAATCGGCGGTTGATTGATTTTCGGTCTCGGTTGCCGTTCTCGATCGTTCCATGCCTCGTGGAACTACAAGCAATAAACCAGATTTTCCTTCGGCAAAGAGAGAATTTTTTTTTATAAATAACGTAACTTAACATTCGCAAAAGACATTATACTGTTACTGTTACTGCATCTCCAGCGTCCAAAGCCAAGGAATAATAATGAATACGATTGTATTTTTCGTTTAAAATAAACACCCGATTTACTTCTTGTTTGTCTGATCCTTACACAGATGTATAAAAATAACAGCCAAATTATAAGTTCTGATCACCAATACATAGGTTACAAATTTCTTTTCCACTTCGGAAACATGAAATAGATTATACCGAATTTTTTTTTTTTTCATACTTTGTAATGTTAACTTTTACACACCTTCAAAATGAACACTCCGTAATTTTTCATGAAGTTGGCATGGAAACTTTGTATTATACTAATGACTTATCAATAGTTCTTATTATCTATTTTTCTTTTATTCAACCGGGTTTACGGTCTACTTGAACTTGAAATTGATGGGCATTTGGATTACTTTATTGTCTTTAAGTTTTATTTCCGTGCTGTTCCATTTCTTAAGATTTCCCGATATTCGTGTCAGACTTCCTTTCCTCCAATTATTTTCTGTTGATTTTCTTCCGGGACGTCTGCCACTAGCACTGGTTTTCCTTGTCGTCCAGTCATGCCTCGAATAATGGCGGGAATGTCAAGACAGCAAGGCAACGCAGTGATAAAGGGAGAGTAATAATTATTGTAAAATATTCTCACTTCCAGTATAATCGTTTGTAAATAATAAAAGCAATCTTGGCCTATATCGTATGTACATTTTGGAATATGATTTCCCTGCTACTCTATATTGTGTAAAGGAAATCTCTTCTCAATGTTATAGAGCTTTTCTTGTTAGAGAGGATTAAGAGACGGCTTTAGTACAGTGTATAATTAGCTTAAGTGTTCTATTGACATGGATATCTGAATCACTCAGACTATCCTACAATACATCAGAAGTTATACTTGTAATTCTGCAAAAAGAATCACATATAACAAGCAAAAATGTAACTGCATTTGTTGCATAAAATTTAAAACCCTTGCAATTTTCGCCGTTACAAAGGCATACGATAATTAATATAATCAATGTTTTTGCCACCCGTTTAAGCTTGAATGAAGACGAATTATCAAAAGTTAACAAGGAATATGTTTGAAAAATTAGTTACTGATATTTACACTAAAAACAAACACCAACTTCCATGAATGTCGTTTTCAGCGTACATTTAACTTGCATTGTATGGAAATTCATGACCTGATATATTTTGTTCATATAAGTTAAAAGTTGATTAAAGCAAATAAAAAATCGTTTTATATTCAAAATCGCGTAGTAAAGCATATTTACACAGACTGATGAAATAGACTGTATCCCACAGTAGAATCTCAAAGGTAAAGCAACCATGTCCCCTTTTATCTTAGTTCATCTGTACTTGTTTGATGTGCAGGTTGCAAGATGCCACACAAGTGGGTGTTTGGTGCGAGTTTCGTGACATATGCCAAGACATCACAACACAATTTGTCAAGGTTGAATATATCAATACTGGAATGTCATACCATATAGAATGTAAGGCAGTTGCCCAAATATACCATCTACAAATTTGATGTATCTAATAATACTGTCGTAGACACCCAGTTACTGTAGGGTAACCAATTTGTTTTTACCCTCGCTCAGAATGTTTCTTGACTACGAAAGAGAAGTGTGATGAAACTGCCATGGATGCGTTTATATATGATAGGTATCGTCTGAACTAAAGAAACATTGTAAAAGTGGGAGGGTATGCATTGTCTTTTTTCATTTAGTGTAAAATTTTAATATTCTTTTATGATCTATATGTTCTTAAAATTTCCATATGTAGGTTTAGACAGATGCTGCTACTTTTGATTCAAGTAGACTCATTAAAAGAATCTAAGAGATCAGTTTTATGGTTGTTTTGATAAGGGAGCTCTCCAATCTACAATAAGTGAGGTATATAAACAAACTCAAATGATGTGAATTGTCACTGTATTTCAAGGGCTACTGGCTGAGTATGTACACAGGTAGTTACAGGAATGAACATATGCAGCAGCATTATTAAATAATTCTTATCAAATCCTCCAATCAAACAAATAAAAGGATGTCTTTTTACCACTCTCAAGTTACACTGGTGGGGTTAGGAAATGTAAAAATACAAATCAAAGTGTATATCAACTGAATCCCAGAGTTCACATCACAAAACTCCTGTTCATTTGATTTGGTCTGTGCAATAAAAAGTAGGCCTATCAATATTTAATGACCGTCATCACCTGTGATTAAAATGTTGAGGATGGCAAATATTTCAAATGATTTGCACCAAATTTCAAGGAATTCATATAGAATTAAGCCCAAGGTTGTGTAGAGAAAAACTGTCACTATATGGTCCATACATTATCATCTCATAATTTTATTAAATATTAGCAACTATAAATTTACATGATTATATTCCCAGAAAGAAAGTATGGAAAAAAATGAAGAAAAAAAAAAAAAGAAAAAAAAATCAAATACCTAACTGCCACCACTAGTATTTCTAACCAAGATGAAAAATGATTACAGGATTTTCAAAATAAAATGATAATGACAATGCAAGGGAACATATCTACACAAAGGGGAGGGATTTGAAGTTTTGACAAAGATGAGAAAGAAGTAGAATCATAGTGGTATTGATGGCTCACCAATCAGAAGACTATATATCATGTACAACAGGGCAGATAAACAGGTAAATATACAACAAGGCTAGGTGGGGGCATATGGCAGAAAAAACCATGTTGACAGTTGGCAGACACTGGCAGACTGCAACGCACTACTCCAGGCACAACAGAAGTGAGGCCCCAGTCTTTGGTTTCTACACAAGGGCATGGGGCGACTGGGAGTAAAGCTCTGCTCATGCTACACGTTGCACAGTATTTTTATTTTAACCAGGATTAGGGTTAAGTTCAGAGTCAGCATATGTGACCAAATTCTTTACAATACTGTACATATTAATATTCAAATCACCTCATTCATCCTATAGGTAATACATAACAAAACTGGGCAGCTGGAATTCCTCATTCCTATAGCCAAAATATTTACAAAAGAAAACAAGGTAAAACTGTTCCTTTGGAACCTCTTTCTGGTTAGCTGGTGAGTGCAACACGTAAGGATGATACGGTTACACATGATGCGTGGTTTACATACATGGAGATAATATGATATGGTGGATATTTGCCTCACGTTTCACTATATCCACTGGAGTCCAAGGTGAGACTTTGTTTACACTTCCACCAAACGTGATCTACACAACCGCACTACTCTGGCCAGCACTGGTGGAAGGGGGTAAGTACTAAGACACTTTGTTCAAGTCCATTCAAAATCTTCCACTTAGTATTGTTAATGTTCTAAATATCACACTAATGACCTCATGCCATTGCCTCAAGTCTTGAAGGTGAAGAAGCAATGGCTCTATTGACAGCATGTCTTTCACTGGTCAGGAGTGTCAGGATAGTTTAAAAGTTCATGAATATCAACAGTAGTCCTGTGGCCATCATAAATTCCTGAAAGGCAACTGGATTTCGAGCAGCGAGAGGGGTCCACGGTACGCTTTAGAGAGTGAGGGTGGGAAGCCAACAAGCCAAAGGTGCTTCAGGGGAGGCCCATGGAGCTCTAATGTGAAAGCTCCCAGGGGTGAGCTTGTTAATTAATATATTTCAGGTGAGCTTGAGAGGGAAGGGGGCCTGATTACAGTCCAGGTCAGAACACGAAAATGCATATTGAGAACACCTCCGAAAACTTGTTAGGTGCCAGCTTGTCTCTCTTAACAGTTTTAAAAACTTATTTGGTTCTACAACAACTTTTTTAAACACATGCAACTTTGATGGATATCAGGCACGTTTCGGAATATGTTTTGACTCCCTGAATCTTTCTAACAAAATCGTGTGACCTCGACACATCACTGGTCAGACACCCCAGCCTACTTTGACCTGAACTAGATACATAACCTCAGGCTGTGTTATGTCCTAGTGGTACTTCTACAAGAGAGTCGCCTAGTTCTAACTCCCCTTGTAGTCACAGTTTTAGCTCATTAGCAATCTTGCTGGCAATATTTTTAAACCCAATGGAAGTTCCTGATATCCTCTTGAAACGCACACCGTTCAGGCTAAGTCTGGGTAGCTTACACACCTGCAAGTAAAGCATAATTGTTGAAAAAAAAAGAAAGAAAAAAAAAAAAAAGTTCATGATCTAAAGTTTTCAATTGACCTTTCTCAAAAACCTTTCAATGACAATGTGAGCAGACCTCATTAATGTATTTTGCTGTATAAAACAAAAGTATCTGCAAAAAACTACTTATCTTCCCATGACACATACCTCAATTTCCCACTGTACTAAAGAATCTGTGTTGGGGTCTCCATGGACACAGAGAAGCAAGAACTTTTCTCGCTGCTCATAATCACAGTTGTTTGCATCTAATACCTGGAACGTAGCAGAGAATACGAGAACAAGAGATTAGTCCTGAAGAAATGATTCTAACTGTGGTTAAAACTAGTGAAAAGAAAAAAAAATAAAAAAAATAAAAAAAATATATAAAAAAAAATAAAAGAAAGAAATAAAAAAATAAAAATAAGAAAGAAAAACTTTCCCATGCTATTATAAGAATATCATTCAAACAAAACTGAAATAAAACCAAAACCAAAGAACACAAAAAATAAAAAAAAAGATGCAAGGAACAGCTTTTTTTTTTTTTAGTCACTCTAAAATGCACATTCTGAACTCACATTACAAATACAAGACACTGTCCTGATACAGAAGCTATCTCACTACTTCCAGATACTATAACAAAATTATAAAACACTGACACTGGGATTGTTCATTTTTCAAGATGTTACATGCAAGGTAACAAAGACCAATAATCAGGTCACTGATCAACATTTACAGTACCTCAACACATATCAAAGAGTATCCATGCACATGTAACCACTATCAATGTCATGACAACCATTTCATTACTTTGGTAATACAGCAGTCAAATAAGGTTCCAAAACCATTTTATCACCCATCTGATGACCTGCTTTTTATTCTTTCTCCTTTTTTATACAAGCAAGACCGGGAATATAAAATACAAAAAAAAACAAGAAGGAAAAGAATTCTTTAGAGAAATGAAACTTTACATTTTACAATTTACAAAAAATGCAACAAGCTGCCAAGAATTGAAGGGGGGAGAGAGGGTGAAGAAGAAGCTAAACATTAGGGATAACTTAACACAAATCATTAGAAAATCAAAACAAACAAAAAGTACTGAGCAAGAGCGATAGACAGATAGATTGATAGATAGACAAAAGGAGAGAAAAAAAGAGAAAACAGAAAAATAGAGATAAAAACATTAAAAAAAGTGAGAAAATAATAAATAAATAAAATATAAAAATCAGAAAAAGAAAGAAAGAAAGAGGAGAAAGTGAAAGAGAGAGAGAGAGAGAGAGAGAGAGAGAGAGAGAGAGAGAGAGAGAGAGAGAGAGAGAGAGAGAGAGAGAGAGAGAGAGAGAGAGAGAGAGAGAGAGAGAGAGGAGAGAGAGAGAGGAGAGAGAGAGAGAGAAAGAGAGAAGAGAGAGAGAGAGAGAGAGAAGAGAGAAGAGAGAGAGAGAGAAAGAGAGAGAGAGAGAGAAGAGAGAGAGAGAAAGAGAGAGAGAGAGAGAGAGAGAGCAGAGAGAGAGAGAGAAGAGAGCGAGAAGAGGAAGAGAGAGAGAAAGAGAGAAAGAGAGAGAGAGAGAGAGAGAGAGAAGAGAGAGGAAGAGGAGGAGAGAGAGAGAGAGAAGAGAGAGAGAAGAGAGGGGAAAGAAGAGAGAGAGGAGAGGGAGGAGAGAGAAGAGAGAGGAGAGAGGAGAGAGAGAGAGAGAGAGAGAGAGAAAGAGAGAAAGAGAGAGAGAGAAAGAGAGAAGAAGAGAGAGAAGGAGGAGAGAAAGGAAGAGAGAGAGAGAGAGAGAGAGAGAGAGAGAGAGAGAGAGAGAGAGAGAGAGAGAGAGAAAGAGAGAGAGAGAGAGAGAAATGGGAGTCAGTCATCTTTAATGCAATGCACCATGCCCACACGGGACTTTGCATATTGAAGTCAAACAACATGGAAACGAAAAACTGAGCCAAATTTACATTCACCATGATCTACAAGCATCCACAGTCCCATTATTTCTGCTGTGGTAGCCATTTAAACAACATGGATGTGCACACACAGGCCCAAAGGGGCTATGGAGGGAGTTGTACTGACTTTCCCTAATTTACTCTAACCATCTGTAGTCATGAGAGTGGAAGGGTGGGAATGTCCGGAAACTGGAAAAGAAGTGAGAGGGGGGAAAGGGGGAGAGGAGAGTGAGAGAGAGAATGAGGGAATTTGGGACTGAGGCATGGGAGAGCATGAGGGAATGAGGGTGGGAGAGACTGTGGGAATCAGGGGTGGGAGGGAATGAGGCATGGAAGAGGGTGAGGAAATAAGGCACGGAAGAGGGTGAGGAAATAAGGCATGGAAGAGGGCGAGGGAATGAGGGGTGGGAGTTGACAAGGGTGAACTCGAGAGGAAAGACAGGAAAGGAGGGGCCATGGGCTATGAAATGGAAAATGAAGACCTTGGGGAAGACAGAGTGAATGGAGATCAAATGGGAAAGAACTTAAACTGGGAGGGGGAAGAGGGAGGGGGTGTCTGTTAAAAGAGTGAGGGATGGGGTGGGAGTTAAAAGGTCAAAGGGGTAGAGAGGGAGAGTGAGACTGAAGGTCACAAGTGCATGATGTGGGAATGAAGGTCACAGGGGCGTGTAGAGTGGGGGGTGAGGGTGAGGGTGAGGGTATGGGGAAGGGAAAGGACAAGGGAAAGGAGAAGGCAAGAGAGCAAGAGAGGAGGAGAGAGAGAGAAAGAGAGGTAAAGGAGAGAATGGATCTTTTTTTATTGTTCTTTTTTTTTTTTTTTTTATTCAAGGGATGGTGTGGTACTCCAGGGGGAGGTGGGAGTGAGGGGGCATCGAGGGAGATAGCTGCTAGCATGAAGACAGTGTGTTAAGCAGGACATGCAGCGGGTGGATTACTTGTCTTCGCTATTCATGGTGCGGGGGGTGGTCTACCTTGCGAATCTCGGCCATGATGTCATTGGGGTCTCGTGAAGAGGTCGTTTTCATGCTCCACGTGAAGCGCAATGACCGAGGCTTGACCTGCTCGTCATTATTCACGGATGTGCTGTAGGGATAAAGGCTTCAGATCAAAATCAAAGGTATAGCCTGTGCAATGCCAAACTACATGATAAGAGTTTCTTTACAAAAATAAAGCACCAAATACAGAATGATGAAAAAATAATATATATATATAATAAAAAATATATTCATAAACGAATCAATATCAAATAAAGTCTCCATGATGGTAATTCATACCATCTCTTAGATCCTGACTTTCAAAAAGAAGAAAAAAAAGAGACAAAACAAATCCTGATTTCAAATTACTTCTGATTAAAAAGCACTATGCAACTTGTATCCATGCAACATGACTACTGCTTTTCATTCAAACATAAAATTAAGAATTATGGCAAGTTCTACTAGCAGGCAAACTTATGGAATCTAATACATAGCAACTTACAGAAATCAACATACAACTATTACAGTAAGCAATTTTCCCACATACTTTACATTTATATATTACACCCACCAATGTATGGCAATCAAACATCTTGGAACATCCCTATCATAAGGTTAAAGCAACAGAAACCTTTGAATTTTAGCTAAATATTTCGCAAAGTTATCATAAGCCACCATTACTCAAACAAATTCAATTCTTTCATTTGAAGAAAAAGAAAACAAAAACAAAAACAAAAAAAATAAGATAAATATACAGTGATTAAAGTTAATGTTCCTTGTGGCCTTCAAAAGTAAGGTTTCATATCAAATTTCAAAATAGTTGTCACTATTATCATGATTAAATGCTACCTATGTACATGAATCTGCAGTTTCACTATGCAATATTGACAATTGACAATGCATTACATTACATTTGTGGGATTCTTACTGCATTCAGTCCCAAGATATTTCCATGCAATCTTCAGGTCATGTATCTTTTACAACAGTTTTTCTTCTTTCTTTTCTAAAATTCTGATTACCTTCAGGCTTAAACAAAAGACAATCCATGAATACCTCCACTCTTCTCTACTTACAACTGCCATGAAGTCCAACTCTTGCTAAAACATCTACTGTAAACCTCCTCTCCAAGACCATGACCAGAGACGAACCAGCAGCTACAAATCAATTCCCCGATGGCACTACTAAGAACATTCAACTTCCTATTCCTAACTGTCGACCTCCTCCTTTTCCTCCTCCATTTGCATCTAGCCTAGTCCAACTGACCTTATCTCCCCTTACTTATATACACTGCAAATGAATGAGTCAATAAACAATAAATCAGCTATGCTATCCAAATATGCACACGCAAAGGTCTACAAACTTGACTTAACAGAAAAAGAAGAAAACAAAAAAATATATATAAACAAGAATGACCACAATAAACAAAAACTGAAATAAAACAGCGGACATGAATCTAATACAACATACCCAGCCCACTCCAATGTTGCACTTTCAAGTAATTCATTCTCACATACCATAACCTTGCTTCAATTCTCAGAAATGTAAGTAAGTCATCAAACAGATAAATAAATAAACAAATAAATAATAATATAATAATATAATAATATAATAATAATAATAAAATGAAAATCCAAAAGAAGAGAAGAGACTGTGCACAGCAAGACGTCATATTCCTTCAAGCATAAAAGGTCATCATCATCATCATCATCATCATCATCATCATAATCATCACCATCCACACTTGACATGCACACCTCCTTACCTTTTAGGGTGCTCCTCTGTGATACCTCGATATGTCACCCTTTCAGCCATCTCTGCTTCCACACTCCCATCCTTGCTGAAAACACTTCCCAGGTACTTAAATATGTCCATCACCACCTTGTCCTAGCCATCCAACCCTCTCATTTTCTATTGCAGTTGCACGTATGGACTTGATGCAATATGGCTCGTTTTAATTGCCCATCCTTTACGTTGTGATTAATAATCTTGTTTATCTTTTATTTATCTTTTTAAATATCAAAAGTAGCTGATAATGTTTCACATTCACATCATCATCTTTTTCTTATTATTCTAATTTTCAAAAATAAT
>NW_028234412.1:15360026-15377526 GCF_977035675.1 Penaeus japonicus
ATTACATCAGGCCATCTTGCTTTTCTACCACAGTGCAATATATGAGATCTGAACACAGAATATTACTTGGAAAAGCCTTCTTTAGTATGAGCTTGGATTACTTTCCCCTCAGACAGGCTATTGTCAATGAAAAAATGTATGCTAGTATTCACACTTTCTACAGGTACATCAAATTTTCCCATTCATTTATTTAACACCTGATTATGAAACATATAAATATGAATGGACCTGGTTATTCTATTCCAAAGTATGTTAACAACAAGGCCCTCCAAAAATGCTAGTGTACCAAGCTCACACTCATCTCATACAGCACACCACAGACAGAATTTCACAACTGACAGCCTGGTATAGCAAGACAATCACAGTCTCAAAGCCAGCATGGGATATAGGTCATAAGCATTGGTGCTGAAGGAACCCCCACATCCCCACTAAAGACCAGGGCAGAGTAACATCCAAATTCAAGACAAGTTTCAAGTGAGTCCCATCTTTTCTAGCATATGTCTGTCATTATCCAGATCAATTCTTGTTAAATTTTGTGGACAATGCTGAATATGAAATCAATAAAACAATTTTTTCTCTTTAGTTGAATAAATTCAATGGGACACACTGCAAAGTTATATATTTATATACAAAAAAGTATCTTAGAGTACATACCTAGCAGAATCTGGAACGTTTGTTATGTTTGTCTTTTCTGTTGAGGAGGCCTTATTGGCATCATAGGAGTACGTTGAGCGTCGTGCTGAGCCACTACCTATGGTTCTATTGGTCATGGTGTTACTCTTCTGTACCCGAGACTTCCCTACACCAGGACTGGTTGCTGCACCTGCACCTGTTGGCCAAAGGAAAATGCAAAAAACATGAAATACATTAGTGTTATATACTGCCATGCCTCTTTCTCCCTTTATTCCTCAAAGACCTGTAATGATTTCAAAACCTGACACACATACTTAGAAATAACTGTATTTCCCATTAAATCCACATTTTATATTCTAAATTGACTGATTTTGATTACTAGACAAAATCATAGAGGTCAGTTGAAAGACTACAAGAGAAGAAAAGAGCAGAATACCAAAGTGGAGAGAACAAAAAAAAAAAAAAAAAAAAAAAAAGAGACAATTGTGAAAATGAGAATTAATTCCATCCTTCATATAACGAGAGTAAGGTGGATATCAGAACACAGTTATTTGCTTCATATGTACATACCTATTACACTATTCTATATATCAAGTGATACAGTAACTCCATGCTATTACCACATACATGATCTGACAATGCATCACATTGCTAAGAGTTTAAAATCAAACCAAGCCAATGACTCTGCATATTTCCATTCCCTTCTGTGTTGTGCCTGCTGATGCAAAATCAAGCATATACAGACATTTAAAATCAGATCATGATGCCAGCATGTAACAATTCATTTTATCAGATTTGTTAATCTTTAAACCTATGTTCTAACTCATAGCTTCACTGTATGTTTTTTTTTCTGCATGTGAATGTCACTGAATATTTTAAGTGTACCTGTGTTCCCAAGCATGTGTATATAATTAAAACACTTATCATATACTGTGTAGAGACATTCCCAAATGTACTGATCATATATGCAAATAGAGTGGTACATACACACTGACAGTTACATCCATCTGGATCAACACAGAAACACAAACAAACCTAGAGTCAAATACTACACTGATCAAGTCCTATAGTATCTGTATCTTGTATCATATGGTTAACTCTGAGAGAGAGAGAAAAAAAAACTGAACTTATGGATCAGCTTTCTTACTTGTACCTTGAGGACCCAGCCTTGCAAATAGGGTGAGACTATGAATGTTAATTACATCTAGACACTACCAACTTTTTAAAATTGTTATTCAATACCATGGCTAAACGAAGGCCAAACGGTTTTGAATAACAAATACATTCTAAATTTCTGAATTGAATTTGCAATCTAAGTGTCAGATCTATTTTGTTGTTTTTTAAATTTGTTAATATTATCAATATTATTAACCATCTTAAAATAACTAAAACGTATAGTTGACTAAACGCCTCTTACATGATAACCAAGCACCTTATACAGTTCCTCAACTCAAACATATTCCTATTCTCTCTCTCTCTCTCCTCTCTCTCTCTCTCTCTCTCTCTCTCTCTCTCTCTCTCTCTCTCTCTCTCTCTCACACACACACACACACACACACACACACACTCACACTCACACTCACACTCACACTCACACTCACACTCACACTCACACTCACACTCACACTCACTCACATTTACACTCACTCACATTTATATACACACACACACACACACACACACACACACATATATTTACACATACACACACACACACACACATTTACACACAAACACACACACACACATATATACTCACACTCACACACATATACTCACACTCACACACATATACTCACACACACACATATACTCACACTCAATGAACAAACAAAAACACACACATAAAAACAAAAAACACACACATTCAAACAAAAACACAGACACATACATTAAATTGTAATGCACTATCCCATTACTACTTTGTTTCCCATCCACTGCAGCAATAGCCACATGCAAAGACATGCTATAACTGAACATGTGAAGCATATAATGCTTGCTTGAAAGTGTATCTACAGCTATGAAGAATACCCTCTAATTTTATGTTGAAATTGAAAAGAAAAGAGCCTTTTACCTCTTTCAAGTACAATTAAGTAAATTCTAAATATAAAACTGTCAGATTCGGCTGCATTTGGCAAGTACAGTTGAAAATATGATGCTCTGATATTATTTTTTAATGAAGGCTTACAGTGACAGAAAAAAACACCAACTTGTCTTACTCCTAAATAAAATCTAAAAATCCTATTAAGATTGAATATGCATAAACAACTGTAATAGGCATGTGTGAGATTGTAAATTTATTCACAGATCTTTCATAATGGAGCCAATTCTAGGCCTGGGTGAACTTTTCAGCATAAAAAAATATAAGGTTTCTATCATCAGGACTGCTTAGAGCTCACCTTCCTTGCTTAGGGTATCTACAACTGCTCACACAGATTTAAAATTAGGAAAATAATATATAAAAATACTGTTAACTAATAATACAAAATTTTTCCCATCAAAACTATCTAGTGATTCTTTTAGTCCTAGTCCTATATTTCTAGTGTGCAGTTCCATAGTTCAGTTACAACCAATGTCATAAGAACAGTTATGAAAAATGAAGTGTGTTCTGTGGAAGCCTGTCAACCAGGAGCCTCAGTACTCAATACAAGTGGTTAACCTGTGACTTTAAATAGACATGTCTCATACATTTCTGGTTGATTTCTTAAAAGTTCAGTGAACAATCAGCTGGACATATCATGCATACAAATTTTTCAAAATCTCTTAAAAAGGATATCAGCTAATATCACTACAAACTCAGTAAAACAGAATTTTTACCTACTAGGCCTTCCATTCACCATTCAACAACTCAGTTTTTTCACAACACTTATCACACAAGATTCAAAAGTGTGTAAATGAAGAACTAGAACAACAAAGTGGATACATTCATTCTTGTGCATATTGTACCCAAGAGCCATTCATAATTCATGGAAAGGTATACCACACTAATATCCTAGTACAAGTTCTTCAAAGGTGTGTTTCCCCTACTTTAAAAAAATTGTTTTATATATCAGGCATTCAATAACTGATACTACTACTTTGATATGAATAAGGATCCTAACAACCATCTTTTCCTCTTTGCCTATGACTTTATGAGCTACCACAATGTGTTATTAATAAGTATTTTTCTGGAGAAAGAATAAGCACATTCTTTAAATATCTCATTTGCATATGTGTAATCATCCATAACTTTATCAAACAAAAACAGAAACTAAAGATCTTTCTCTATAATAAAAGATGATGTACTTTGTGTACAACCATACCCTAAGTACATTCTGTGCAAAATTGTTTACTTTTTTATCCTATGATAAAGACCTACATGCAGGATCTATCTATCCACCACCATCATTTGCTGTTCCTAACAGGTTAGAAGTTTTTGTCAACCCTTTAAATCTCAAATACAAGGTAAAATATACCCTCACAATGGTAAGAGAAATTGGAATATCCATATATAGAACCTATAAGCAGCTTGGGTATATCAAAACAATGTCTCTTATGGTAACTCGTATTCTGCAGAATATGCAGGGCATATTTTTTCTTTGCTTTTTGTGATTTGTCATCTGAAAAAATGCTGATTCATATATACCTTTACATATAAAAATACAGATAATTTCCTGGGTAATCTATTAAAAAAAAATAGGTGGAACATGCACAAAGAGGCCAACCAACAAAAATAAAAGAGAACACAAAACAAATCAAAATAAAGGCAAGCCTTATATTTTTCACATCTGAATAAAATGGATTTTTTGTAGAAGACATCTTTTATACAAAGTCCAGATACACCAAAAATCAAACAACAGATCACATTAAAAAGAAAAGAAGAAGAAAAAAAAAATACATGGAGACAAGCACATCTACACACAGATGCACTATTGTGATTAGTGTCTTCTCTAAGTCTGTAAATCACATACTTTTGCTTCCACAAACACACTTTCATTCACATTTATTCATTCACTCACTTTCTCCTATGTACACACACTCAATAAACAATCGGTTACTCTCACTCATTCACTCAACTTCCTCACTCACTCACTCTCATTCATTCGCATGCTAAAAATAAACAAAACAGTTGAATAAAAATGCACACACATCCACCAACATAGAAACCAATAAAAAGTAGAAATAAAAAAACAAACAAAAGTTGGATATAACACAAAAAATAAAGGATCAAATAAAAATGAAATAAGCATCCATGATACCTCCAGCTTTGCCGGGTGCCCCTGAGGGATCAAGGGCTGTGATATTTTGGTTCTTGAGTGCTGCCGAGCGTGAGGCTGAGGTGGTGGGGACGCCCCCCTGAGCCAGACGAGCAGTGTTCTCCTTGATGGTTGCAGTATCAACCGTGTTCTGCCGCCGGAAGTTGTTGGTGCCCGCATGGTTGTGTGCATTAGTAGAGACTGGAGTTGTGCCTCCACCCCCTGCCAGGTTGGAGTTTGGTGTCATGAGTGATATGTGTTGGTGTGAGCTCGAAGGCAGCACAAGTGTAGTAGTAGTAGGAGTAGTAGGAGTAGTAGTAGTAAGAACAGTAAGACTGCTAGGACCTATCAATAACTCCTTTTTCTCTCTTTCTCTCTCCCCCCCCTGAAGTGATGCCTGCCAAGTCTGTATTAACATACATCCTAGCTTCAATGGCTAACTCAGAGACATGGTATCTTTACATAAATTATTACATATAAATACATATTTTAAAATGCTATCTCAATCTTTAACATCTCTTTTCTTCTCTTTCTTTTTTTAATCTTAAGAGCTTAAAACATCGGACATCTTGGGCTCTGGTTACAGCGCTTCAGACAGGCAAGCATTTTGGCTAATCCATCACCAAGCATATTAGCAGAGTATATTATTTAAGGGGGACATATTTAGCTGTTCTAACAATCAATGCTGTTTAATCATACTTCTACAATCAAGCATGAGCCACACTTATGACTAGTACAATCTAATGTTATATCTATTTTTCTGCTGCTGTTTGGACTTTGGAACATTTGTATATTTGAAAAGATTTTTTTTGAACAGTAATTACTGAGGGACTGAAGATTGCAATATATAAATGAAAATCATTAGTTAATAAGAAATCCCTCACTAAATACCATCTAGAGAAGGATTAAGCTGAGAAGAAGAGATTTTGGCACTGCAATTAGTAATCATATACAAGAACAAAAAGAAAAAGATAAAGAAAATAAATACAAATCAAAACAATTCCTGCATGAATAATCATCATTTCATAATATACTAAAACACTGAATGCAAATAATCACAAGTAATCAATCTTTCTTCAAATGTCACAAGTCTTTAAACCAAAGCCTGCCTAGAGTTGAACATCTATGCACAATCAAAGTCAAGGTATACAAGCCCCTTTTTTTTCTTTTTTTCTTTTTTTTTTTTTGAAAGTCTCAATGAGGTGTCCAGCATTCCAGGTGGGCAGTTGTGCTGGGTGAGTGTTGTTACCAGTAATCTATCCTAGCTTCCCATGCAGAGGAGGCCGAGCATAAAGCGTGTGCAGGCCAGTGGAATGGGAATTGGGTATGGGAGGGGAGGGGAGGGAATGGGGGTGGGGTGGAAGATGGAAATTGAAAAGATGGGGAGGAGGAAAGTCACAACGCAAGACATCTAATATTTGGAATTAGTCAATTGTGGTTAAATCAAAAGAATTTGAGAAAAATGTGAGAAAATCAAGAAATCATAAATGTGTGTTTGAATCTGTGGGTATACATATCTGTATACAATTCATTTATGTGACTCAACAGAGAAATGAATGCTGGATGGTATACATTATCTTTAATTAAAATAATTAAATTATAATAAAAAGTATCTCATGAAATAAAAGAACAAAACTGGAATAATGATGATAATACTAATCATGTCAAAGAAAATTTCTTGACTATATAAAAGTGTATTCATGTGAGTACATAAGTGTATACAAACATCTGCAAGTGTATATGACTGTACCCATATACATGTATGTGTACATAAGTGTATGCACACACATTACATGCTGCAGGTGTACTAATAATCCTTTAAGTAATAAAGGACAAACAAATGATTAAAGCACTAACATCTAGAGAGATATCAAGGTTGTTAGGCAGTGCAAGTGGGAGGATACACACAAAAGGGAAACAAGGATGGTAAGATGGATAGAGAAGACACAAGACGACTAAGAGAGCAAGAGGGGGGGAGGGGAAGGGGAAGGGGATAGATAGGCGAAGGAGGAGAAGGAGAGGGAAGAAGAGGAGGGGGTTGGGGGGGTGAGAGCCACTGTGATGCCCGTGTTTTCAACTCACGAATGGTCTCCCCACCGGAGGATGCTCTGCGAGAGGGCTTGGAGTTGGTGGCAGAGACTGAGCGGTGAACTCCCCGGTGGGAGTGCGAGGGAGATTGGGCAGCTCCACTAGACTCCTGCCCTCGCGGCGTTAAGCAGGTGTTGCGAAGGGAAAGTGAGCTTCCTGACCGGGAACCGTCACTCTCAAGCTATAAATGAAACATTTTCTTTTCTTTCTCTCCTTTTTATTTCTTATATTTTGGTTACTGTCTATGTTATTGTAAAAACAAAATCTAAAATATGAATGATATTTACACAATTTGCAAAAGTACATTATAAAGTAGTTTCAATCATCGATCATGAAAAATATGAATTAAGTTAATATAATCAACATAAGAAAATAAATCTAAATCTCTCAACCGATAATGTACACCAATATGTGACCTAACTTGATGATAAAACAGAGAGACAAATAAACAAACTTACGTCCGAAGATCTCCGCCCAAGGAGTAGGTAGGTAGCATATACATCATCATACTTCTGACTCTTCAAACTGTCTTCTATTTCGGCTCGAGAATAACCCATTTCACTGAGAATCTCAATTCGTTTAATGTCATCAAGGTCTATGGTTGGTTCCACATATGGCTTTAGTTCATCATCTTCATAACCAATGTTCATCCATCTATCCTTCATTATTGTCTGAAAAGAACATAATAATCATAATAATAATAATAGTGATAATGATAAAATCCAGTTCCTTCTCCTTTACTTTCCATCTATGCAAGATTTATCCAAAATACAATTTTTTTTCCTTTTCGCCAAAAGACAAAAGATCCAGTTGAGTAGTCGATGACAACCTTATGAATTTCACGATCACAAGCTAGGACTCGGTGATCCAGAATTCGCAAACATACCTCTAGAGATGCCCTACGTGCTGGATTGAGTACCAGGAACTTCTTGAGCAGATTCTCGCAGTCAGTGGACATGTAGAAAGGTATACGATATTTCCCCCTTAGTACCCGTTCTCTAAGTTCTTTTAAGTTAGACCCATCAAAAGGTAGTGAGCCGGAAACTAAGGTGTAGAGGATGACCCCCAAAGACCACACATCTACCTCGGGGCCATCATACTTTTTCCCTGTAATTGACATGGGAGGGCCAAAGTTAGTGTTAGGGTGTATGTTGAGATTTCTTATACCTTACATACTCAAAATCTGTTCTAGTCGTAAAATATAATAACATTTTAGTGGGTAGATTTTTCATTTAAAACTGGAGCTTTCTATATCTATCAGTGTTTCATTCATCTTAAGAGATACCAATTTCTTTTTTTTTTTTTTTTTTTTGCTTTAAGAAAAATTAATTCTGTGACATAAAAGGCCTGCAAGATCAAGATACAATTAGAAAAATAAACACATACCTTGAAAAAGTTCAGGTGCAGCATAAGGTGGACTACCACAGAAAGTATCTAACTTATTTCCTGGCGTAAATTCATTGCTGAAGCCAAAATCTGCTATTTTTATCACCATTTCTGAATCTAAAAGTAAATTTTCAGCTTTTAAATCCCTATGAATGATCTTCTTTTGGTGGCAATATTGTACTGCTGACACAATCTGAAAACAGAAACAAAAGGCTTTCAATATATCAAGTGATGATCTTGCAAAGTTTCCTAATTTAAATATCAGATGCTTGTAATTTCACATTTTTCCTTTCCTACCATAAATAAACAGAAATATATATTTACATATACACATAGATAAATAGATAGATAGATAGATGGGTAGATGAAATTAATATCAATTCCTTCAAGAAAAGATACACTGCAGTTCAGTCCAAAATGCCTCACCCACCTGTCTAAATTTTGCCCGAGCCTCCTTTTCCTTCATCCTGCCATGGAAGACCAAGTAGTCGAATACCTCCCCACCACTAGCATACTCCATCACCAGGTACAAAGTTCTTTCTGTTTCTATCACCTGCAATACAAGGTTGGTCAAATTGCAATGAGAAACCAGAGTGGCAATATGCACAGAATACACAATGAATTGAAACTTTCTTTATGACTTCTGTTGAAAGTAATATCTCATAATAAAACATATACACATTTCTTTATATCTTTTGTGCAATTTAAAATGTCACAAAATGTTACGCACTTGGAAGAGTTTGACAATGTTTGGATGATCGAGGATCTTCATGATGCGGACCTCACGAAACAGCTGTAAAGCAAGATAAGTTGATTAAGGTCAAAAGTGCAAGAGAATCTCTAAATAAATTTCAGTAACTCCCCTGTGGAAAAACATCTTCAAAATAAACTCTTTACATTTTTTTCAATTGAATTAATTCAATTGACTATCAATCTGCTAAGATTCTTTTTCCAACTTTTAGTATGAATAGCTTGTATCATCTGCAAATCAACTTGAATAACATTTAACTGCAAAACGGAAGGGTAACAACTGCTCAGTATCACTTGAGAGTAAACTGAGGAAAATCAGACTTGCTTTTCTTTAGATTTAAATACAAAATGAAGAAAAAAAAGTTTGTAACTGAGGACTCCGGATTACAACCACGTTTTGATCTATTTGAATAGATCATGACATGGTATACAGAAATATAAGCATTTCAAATCACTTTATATCATGTTAAAAAGGCTTTCAAGCTAAAAAACAGAATATCTTAAAAAGAGCAAACACATACTGAAGTTAGGATAGGCTTCTAATGTCAAATTCTTAGCTCATCTGTATTCTTTCTCTTTACATGAGATTAAATACTTGGTTATTGGTGCTTAGTCACCCATTCATACTTTAATGGTTTACTTGCAAATTAGCAGTTACAGTGTTACTGTAGATTACAACTTCAACTTCAACTGAAACAATTAAAATAAAATAAATAAAAATTCAACATCAAATTATTCATGATTTATTTGTTTCATTTTTTTTTTACAAACAATGGAAAATATCTACATACCTTTTGTAATGACCCTGGATTAAGTTGCGTCTTGTCTATAATTTTTATAGCCACCTAGAAGAGAGGGAGAAGTAAGATTAATAACAGTGATGATAATATTGAGATTCATATCATTAAAAACATCTATATTCTTATTACCTGTGCTGTGGAAATAAATGATAAAACCACAAACAATCCTCATAAAGGAAAGGAAAGGGAAAGGGAAAGGAGAGAAGAGGGAGAGAAAGAGGGGGGAGGGAGGGAGGGAGGGAGGGAGGGAGGGAGAGGGAGAGGGGGAGGGAGGGGGGGAGAGGGAGGGAGAGGGAGAGGGAGAGGGAGAGGGAGAGGGAGAGGGAGAGAGAGAGAGAGAGAGAGAGAGAGAGAGAGAGAGAGAGAGAGAGAGAGAGAGAGAGAGAGAGAGAGAGAGAGAGAGAGAGAGGGGGGGGGGGGGCAGAAATAAAGAAAATTTGGGCAAGGGGGGGAGGTTAGGAAGCAGGACAGGAAACCAAAAAGAAAATAGACACAAGGCCGAGATAGGCAGAGTTGGCATCCTCTGTCTCAAACAATTACTCAGAGTGTCACATCCATCAACATTTTGCCTTGGGAACTGCGTCAATCATCTGGTGCCCATAATTCGTGGGGAGACTCAAAGCACAAAAGAAGCTGACTAGCTAAATATACATGATGCAATGGGGGAAAATACAACTGAATTACATCAATCGATTCATCTATTTTTATATCTTGCCTGAAAAAAAGGAATACTCATAGTGAAATCCATGTTCATGTGTGGAAGAGCAAAATCCACAAACGCATGTAGAGAGAGCTAAGGAATAATTCTGATAACCAGAGAAAGATGAATTTTCGACATCAAGTCACCACCCTGCTTGACAACCCCCTCCTCTCCCCTCCCGTCCTCTCACAGCTGAGCGAAACCTTGCCGACATCCTATTATCCTTATCACTATCCTTCTCTCGCCTTCACAAGGTCGTCCGCTACCTTCGCTGCTAGCATGCATGTAAATTATGGAAGCTTTAGTGCGGATTATGGAAATAGGATGTCAAGGCGGTGTTATCACGCCCGGCGGCCGCCATTCTCCCCGGCAACACACACTTCCTTTCGCTAAGGTCGTAATTCTCATGCCAGAGAAGAGGATGGCCGACCAATCGAGAAACGGTAAGTGGTGCACTCATGCCAAAGATCGGGCTCCAAGGTGGCACACATACGCGTACGCCAATATGGCGTGCGTGCGTTAAGGAAGGCTGCAGAATCAAACACTCAAATACAAATACACACAATATATACATATACATATACATATAAATACATACATACACATACACACACACACACACATACACACACACACACACACACACACACACACACACACACACACACACACACACACACACACACACACACACACACACACACACACACACACACACACACACACACACACACACACACACACACACACACACATCTCCCAGGGATGCCATTTGTGTAATTGCTAATACAGCTAAGTTTCCAACGATACTCGAGGCAGATTGGAGGGCGAGCAGCGTGCCGTGTAGGGTGTTTCGTGTACGTAAACATCCGTTAGACGAACATGTGCACCCGCGACGAGAGTGAATCGCACCGCAGGCACCAGGCAAGGGAGTTGGGACTCACAGCACCATGTAGCATTCCACGCTCTCTTGCCGACATGATGGTGAAAGAGGAGGTAGAGAGGGGAGGGATGGGTGGCACAGCGAGATGGCGGCGTAACGTGACAAACCGGGAACCATTGTGTGTCATGGGCGATGCTGTCCTCGCCCATTGCCACACCGAAGGGGGACGCCCACACTTCACCCAGCCACCCTTTCCAACCGGCTACACCAGCACAAGCCCCCCTCTCCCCACACACTCACCATCCCTCGCTCTCCTCAAACAAGCCAGCACCGGTCAGCACCGGCCACAGCCAGAAAACATTATCTCCACATCCTTCCAGCTTTATTAACAACGGTTGCATGAGAACAACCACAGACAGACACACACACACTCACTCATTCCTCAACGCCGCCCGAGCCCTAGCCTACTAGGCCGCCCCCGCCATTCCGTCGCATACGATTTCCCGCCAAAGTCTACGCCCGTCCGCCCAGCCGCCATTCCCGCCCACGCAACACAAACCGGCCACGCCCGTCTACTCTCCGGCTGATATCACCACGCGCGAGTCACGTGTCTAACTAACGAACGCATGCACTGATAAGCGAATTACGTCACGACTGAAGAATTCGTTACCATTATCTGCGCTCCCTCGATCCCTCTTCCTCGACCTGGCTTTCGCTAAAGCAAATGAACACGCACACAAACGTACATACGTACATACGTACATACATACATACATACATAGATACACGCCTACATTCACGCTAATACA
This sequence comes from Penaeus japonicus, assembly GCF_977035675.1. NCBI lineage: Eukaryota > Metazoa > Arthropoda > Malacostraca > Decapoda > Penaeidae > Penaeus > Penaeus japonicus. The sequence goes on from NW_028234412.1 coordinate 15,372,311, forward strand.
GACCCCAATGCAAGGATACCCTATCAGCGGAGGCCTCGGCTCCACCGTCTTACCAAACTAAACAATGGCAGATATTTCCGGCAGGAAGAGTTCCCGCCCATCCGCGATCTCTCTCCACCTCCCACTTTCTCCAGGAAAGAAAACAAAACAAAAGCGTCAAGACAGACTGCACTTTAATGCTACTGGTGCCACAACAAAAAAGAAAACAATAAAAAAAATATAAATATTTATATATATAGGTATTCGTCCGTATCCCCCCCACCCTCTTCTCGATCGCGGAGTCTCTTATGTGTTGCCATCGCGTAGGCCCAACTGTGCAATGGCAACACGGCAGGTGGTTATGCAGGGGGAAAGGAGTTGCTTTCTTAAGCCTCTAACGACGATACCCTATTTTTTTTTAAATATCATTACCCATTTGTTCTTGTCTCTTCCATTAAATCAAAGGAGATACCCACTATTGCAACATAAGTTTTAAAAAAGTGAACCTCCTCTCTTATTTTTCTAATCTCATCTGATTATTGTTGTTTTTTCTTTTTGTTATCAGCAATCGAGCACAGGGATAAAAAAAAAAAAAAAAAATAAAAAGCCCGACTTGGAAGTAGCCGCCTATATCGCCGTGTTGATCAACGGTGACGAGGAATACCGTCTGCAAGTCTCCGCTCTCTCTCTCTCTCTCTCTCTCTCTCTCTCTCTCTCTCTCTCTCTCTCTCTCTCTCTCTCTCTCTCTCTCTCTCTCTCTCTCTCTCTCTCTCTCTCTCTCTCTGTACCCTAGAGGACGAAGGGAAGAGCAAAGCCCCGGCACCTCGCAGGACTGCACAGAAATTACTACTGATGTCAGCAGCATAACAGAAATATCTAATAACGCTTCATAGGTTAGCTTAATCAATGGGAACTGTTGATGGTTTGTTGAAGGTGACATTTAATAGTATAAGAATTCATATATATATATATATATATATATATATATATATATATATATATATATATATATATATATATATGTGTGTGTGTGTGTGTGTGTGTGTGTGTGTGTGTGTGTGTGTGTGTGTGTGTGTGTGTGTGTGTGTGTGTATATGTATATATATATATATATATATATATATATATATATATATATATATATATATATATATATATATATATATATATATATATAGCGAGAGAGAGAGAGAGAGAGAGAGAGAGAGAGAGAGAGAGAGAGAGAGAGAGAGAGAGAGAGAGAGAGAGAGAGAGAGAGAGAGAGAGAGAGAGAGAGAGACTTTATGCATGCAAATAAAGAATCGTCTAAATAAATAAATGGGTTGCAAGAGCGCCTCCATTTCCCAGAGTGCAACCGCCCAGCAGGTTCACCGCCGCGCCGTCCTGACATTTCCAAGCCCTCGAATATTTTATCCGCGGGATGGGCTCCGCGGCGACAGCACCGGGCTTCCCTCGATCGATTTTCCCGGAGGCGGAGATTAAACGGGGCTCTGAGTAAGCCAAATCGCCAGCCGTGCGAAATACTTTTCAAAATGTGATCCGGCGCCGAGGCGGGCAAAGGGCTCTGGCCCGGTGACACAGTGAACCCGTCTAATCACGTCCTTCGCCGCAATGGCGCCGGGAATGCCCCTCCGCTCCAGCAACAGGCCATAGCGCGGCGCGAGTTAGGCTGTGCAATTGGCATTAAGGATTTATCAGTATGCATGGATCAACGCAAACGTATTTTAGGCTGCTTCCCCTCGGCCGCCTCCTGGACCCTGTCCGAATATGTAATGCGGGCCGACACACACAACCTCACTTCGCTTGCCTTCAGCCACAGGAGTTGGGCCAGATCTGGTATTTGGGCTTTTGGGGACTCACGTTATCTATCGGACGAGGATTGAAAGGGACTGATTGTTTACTTTTCTTTTAATCTGCCACGATAACATCCAAGGCCATTAGCAGCGAATCTTTGAAAGGCTTTGTACGTATTCTACACAGATATGAAAGGGAGAGGCATCCGTGGCCTGGTCAAGGAATCTGCACAGGAGGAGGAACGCCACCGACAGAAAGTGACACCCAGATACACACGAGGGGCGGAGAGGCTGACCTTTAATCATACTCGAAACCATCAAATATTGGCGGGAACGGATAAAAGGAGGGGGCGACGCGGCCACAGACCCGAATCCGGCTCTCACACCGACGTCCACTCGCAGGTGGATGCAGATAGGCCTATGAATGCGTCTCAGGAAATAAGGGAGCTGGAGAGGGGGGAGGGGGCGGGAGGATCAAGCAGGGGTAGAGAAATGGAAACTCAAGAGCACAAACAAGACTAAATGGCGGTAGCTAAAAGGAGAGGAGAGAAACAGAAGAGAGAAAAGGAACGACGAGACACGGACTGGAGAACAGCAACAAAAGCACTAAAGGTTAGCGTTCATATTTGATCCGAGCGAGGAGTCCGTCCCAAAATACCCCCGGCAGAATATGAAATCCCTCTCCAATGGACACATTATTGATACAAGGCTTATCTCAGATAAAAATAAGACCGGGGGATCCCCATGGCCAGGAGACCCACTCGCCCTCACATGGACATAGTTTTAGATGTGTTGGTAATGAAAACGATGCAATCACACGTCGATCAAAAGATATGAGACCATGTTGATATTCACCTTTAGTTCGAAAACTAAAAACCTAAATGAAGTGAAGAGCATATTGATATCTTTTCTCCAAACTAGAAAACTAGAAACCTCTCCGAAATGAACGGGAAAGGCCGAGAGGAACGCACGAGTTTGCGACTATGCGCATAGGGTGTGGAGAGGGCGCGACCGGCGGTGGAGGAAGTAGCAGGAGTAGTGGCAGAGTTCACGGGTCATACCATCCACCGCAGATCCACCTCCCCCCTCCCCTTTTCCCTGCTGAGTTCGCCCGTAACCTCTCCTCCAACCTCTGTGACGCAGCTCTAATCTACTAAAAAAAAATCTTCACGCCCTTTCCATCCCCTACACGATAAAACTAGATTCCTCGCCAATAGAATAAAAGTCGCCATCGGACATCCGCTCTCTCATCCGAGCGAGACAGCATCGTAGTCGCACGCACACCTGGCGCAAACAGGTGCTCTGCCGGCGAGGAACACCTGTGTCATTGCAGGGTGGGCTGCTACTCTTATTATACAAACATCCTCGAGAACGGGTATGCGGCCGTGAAACACCAACATGCAGACACTCACTCTCCTTCTCCCATACGAAACACAACTAAACCGTCACAATGACACATTAGATATACGAAACGAAGGAAACATGCAGACGGACAAACTGACAGACAGACGAACAAAACAAACAACAAACGCGGCAATTCACACACAAGAGTGACCCAGTGCCAACCCCGCACCACCACTCCGAAGAGCAGCAATCTTTCTTGAGACGGCGTAAGGACCCCCACCTACGCCCCTTCCGCCACGACCCGCCCTCGTACGCCCCGGGGCGAGAGAGAAATTACGCCCCCAGAACATAACACGTGCGGGTGTGGGTGCGGGTGAGAGCGAAAAGAAGGAGGAGGAGGAGGAGGAGGAGGAGGAGGAGGAGGAGGAGGAGGAGGAGGAGGAGGAGGAGGAGGAGGAGGAGGAGGAGGAGGAGGAGGAGGAGGAGGAGGAGGAGGAGGAGGAGGAGGAGGAGGAGGAGGAGGAGGAGGAGGAGGAGGGGAGGAGGAGGAGGAGGAGGAGAGCGTGCTTTCACGTCGCCCTGCCCTCCTCACGTGGTAGACAATGGCCACTAATGGGAGGGAAGATTGAAACACAGGACGCGCTTCCTCGTGCTACCTACCTACCTGCCCCAGAAACCTAAACACAGAGAATTTCCGCAAAGAGAGAGAGAGAGAGAGAGAGAGAGAGAGAGAGAGAGAGAGAGAGAGAGAGAGAGAGAGAGAGAGAGAGAGAGAGAGAGAGAGAGAGAGAAGAGAGAGAAGAGAGAGAAGAAAGAGAAGAAAGAGAAGAAAGAGAAGAAAGAGAAGAAAGAGAAGAAAGAGAAGAAAGAGAAGAAAGAGAAGAGAGAGAGAGAGAGAGAGAGAAAGAGAGTGAAAGAGTGAGAGAAAGAGAGTGAAAGAGTGAGAGAAAGAGAGTGAAAGAGTGAGAGAAAGAGAGTGAAAGAGTGAGAGTGAGAGTGAGAGTGAGAGTGAGAGTGAGAGTGAGAGTGAGTGTGAGTGTGCGTGTGCAAGTGCGCGAATGAGCCAGTGAGTGAGAGGAAGCGAGCGCGCATGAGTGAGTAAAGGAGGGAATAGGGAAGGAGTAGATTTCTGCAGATAATTCTACCAGGTGCTACCTCTCCACACTTATTATCCAAACAACAGCCGGGTGTTGTGAGAGTCGGAAAAGAGAAAGAAAAACAAGAGAGAAAGGAGAGGGGGAGAGGGAGATTGGGTAAGATAAAAATATGTGTGTATATATGTGTATATATATATATAATATATAATATATACATAATATATATAATATATATATATATATATATATATATATATATATATATATATATATATATATATATATATGAGAGAGAGAGAGAGAGAGAGAGAGAGAGAGAGAGAGAGAGAGAGAGAGAGAGAGAGAGAGAGAGAGAGAGAGAGAGAGAGAGAGAGAGAGAGAGAGAGAGAGAGCAAAAAGCGGAATGAAGGAATCGGGGAGAATAATCAAGTGGGAGCAAGAATCCGATGAAATGGAGAGGCCGCCTTGCGTCTCCAACCAGCCCGACCAACACGTTTCGGGCTGTTCATTCATCTCGGGGGAGGAGAAAGTAGACCAAGCCCGAGCACGAAGGGGTGAGCAGAAGAGAGGGAAGGGGAGTTTAAAGAGGGGCAGAGGCGAAGAAACGTTAAATGTACATCCGATTTCCGTACAACCCAAGCGTCTTCCATCAAGGAGTTACCTCAACTTTCCCAGCTTCCGTCCATGCATAAGCTCCTTACCCACAACAGTACACACACATATTAGCAAATGTTCCGAGTTCCTAGAATCTCCAAACGTCGCTGGCGAAGCTGTCCATTCATCAAAGTTTTACAGCTGAATTGCGAGAAAACATAAGGCTGTAGCCACACAAAAAAGGTATGTGAAGCCACCCATTCACGACCGACCGTCCCTCCACACTCATTCATGGTTTCCCTTCTCTAACGAGTAAACAATAAATGCCAACAGGCTCTCTCGCTCTTGAACCTGACTTGATCGCATCCACTCTCTCTCGTTGAAACGAATATTAGAAGATCCTTCTTTC
>NW_028234412.1:15380026-15382526 GCF_977035675.1 Penaeus japonicus
AGGGGGTGCTCTTCCGCGACACGCATCCTACATTCATACCAAAACCTTGAGCTGGCTCGACCAACCTACAGCCAAAGGGGAAAACGACACACGCCGAGATGTAATGGTTCCCTTTAACCCCGTGCCGATACCCCCGCCACCCGCTGTACCCGCCCGTCCCACGCCCACCTTGACTCCGCCGGCCACTTCCCGAACGCCTCTTCATGCAGGCAGACTGGCAAGCAGACAGGCAGGCATGAAGATAGGTAGGTAGCCCCCACGAGCGACCTCAACGACGCCATAGCTCTTCATATAACCCCGAGGCTTTAGGTGAAGAGTGCGCCGAGAAAGCATGCGCCTCCACCAAAGTCCCGTCTTAATGGAGAAATGCGGGTCTCAGGGTGATGCCTCTATCCTTGACTAAACTTTTTAAAAATATATAATGATAGAATAAATTGCCTATGGGTCTGATAGAGTCGATAGCTTATCAGCCAATCCGCCTCTGCTGGATAAGGGACGTGCCATTATTCCTAGGCCATGATCATCGTCAGTCTACCATCAGCTTTCCATCACCGTCCCATTTTCCGACAAATTACCTATCGCCCAGGCCTCCCGCACCTCGGTCGACACTTCTCCAATTAGCGAGACGCCTCCCCTTCCTCCTTCCCTCCTTTAATTTCTCCCTCTCCCTCCCTCCTTCTCCCTCTCCCTCATCCTTTACCTTCACCATCTCTCCCTCCTCTTTTCCCTCTCCTGCACTTTATCCATCCCTGTCCGCTGCCCCAAGCAATGAAAATGTCGCATGTCCCCTTCGCTCCCGTGAATAACGTGGCTACGACGGATGTCCCACTAATTGCGGCCTTAAAAAATGTTTATGTGTCCGCACGGGTTCACGCGGTAGAGATCAAACTTGGAAAGACAATGCAAGGCGTGAGGAAAGGTAAGGGGAAGGGGGAAGGGGGAAGGGGAGGAAAGGAGTCAGCCATGCAAGGGAACACACGTGCGTTCCTTGCATGATCAGTGAACGATCAATGAATTCTAGCTTGGTAGACTGAGGGGAAAACACCCAACGGAGACCGGAGATATCCTTCAACACAGTGTCACAAAAACAACAGCAGAATACTTCCCCAGCAATCCTGGGTTGACAGATTTATGCCGTCAGTCAAGAGGGAAGCACACCAAGGAGAGATTACGAGAATCAGTCGAAATAATCGCATGCAGGGAAAATGAATGTGCTAGAACGAGGAAGTGGTAAGTTAGGTGTGTGAAAGAAAGGAAAGAAAGGAGGGAGGGAAGGCGGGAGAGAAGGGAGGGAGGGAGGGAGGGAGGGAGGGAGGGAGGGAGGGGAGGGAGGGAGGGGGGGAGGGAGGGGAGGGGGGGAGAAAGGAGGAGGGGGAAGGAGGGAGAGGGAGAGAAAAAGGAGAGAGGGAGGGAGGGAGGGAGAGGGAGAGATAGAGGTAGAGATAGAGACAGATAGATAAATAGATAGATAGATAGATAGATAGAGAAAAAAAGGATAATAGTGATATAGGGAAATAGGGAAATAGAGAAATAGAGAAATAGAGAAATAGAGAAATAGAGAAATAGAGAAATAGAGAGAGAGAGAGAGAGAGAGAGAGAGAGAGAGAGAGAGAGAGAGAGAGAGAGAGAGAGAGAGAGAGAGAGAGAGAGAGAGAGAGAGAGAGAGAGGGGGGGGGGGGTGAAGGCAAGAAGAGCATCTCGCGCAGGTCCCATTCATGGCGGTTCCGAATGCCTGGGGCTTCGTACGGAGAATGGACACGCTTTATTGGGACGCGCAAGCAAGTGAATGGTCGTCCCTTGGAGGTTCCAGGAAGCTGCAGAAAAGCTGCACAAGAGGAGGAGAGGGGAAGAGGGGGAGAGGTAGAGATAGAGAGAGTGAGAGAGAAGCGTGGCGACTTTGGGGGACGGCCAAGTTTGCTTTGGACGGGCTGGGATGTGATACCACCTTAAAGGTGTTGGACCGACCCGCGGCCTGGGGTGGGCTTGCTTACGTAATCCGCGGCCAGGAAGTTCCACGTCAGTGACGTGCCCGTGCCTCGGACGACTTCTTGTCCATCTGACTGACACACCTTGTCATGCACCAAGATAACAACGACTGACCACTTGACAGCTGACTGAGGCACCGCCAGGACACTCAAGAACAGCCGAGTCAACAGGGGAAACATGACCTTCGTGACCCGACAAGAGGTGACCAGCCCGGGCAAGCAGGCGACTGCAAGTGCGGCAGACCAGATCCTGTACTGGGAGGTCACGTCTTCTGAGTCATCCTTTTTCCAGGTAACGAGTCCAGGACACCTCCGAACCACCCTCTCCCCGGCGCCCAAGCTCAGTAAGGCAGCTGAATGGCGACCGGACGCCTCGTCGCCCACGCGCAGGTGGACCCACTCACGAGGAAGCTGGGAACTCAGGCAGCACAGTGCACGTCCCATGCACATGCACGGGCGGGCGGGCGGGCGGCCGACTAGGGGGTAAAGGCTGAACAACAAGGAAGGAACCGAGG
>NW_028234412.1:15387526-15410026 GCF_977035675.1 Penaeus japonicus
AAAGGGAGAGAGCGACAGCCCTTTGACCGTCTCCTCCGCCAGACTGACTGCCAAGAAGAGCCCCAAAAGGCCTTCTTATCAACTCTCATCGACAGGAGCGGTGAGCGACGGCAGAGGAAGCAGGTTGCGCGAGAGGCGTCGGTGTAGGACGGCGAGGGTGGTTCACCTTCAAGATGGATCCTGCGCCACCATTCAGTCTCACTCCACTGATACACACACACACCACTAGCTTCTCGTTCACCGCCGCCCCAGCTGCCGCCATCACACAAGACGTGCCTCTACCGCAACTAGAGTAATCATCAATAACGTTAACTTTAATCATCCGATCTAAATGCGAGCGACCGCACGCACGTACGCACGCACGCACGCACTCAAAAGCGCAAGCAATGACAGATTACTCCGCGACCCTATCGCCCTCAAAGCAGCTCCTTCGCTTCTTGAATTGCAGGCTCGAGCACATCAATAAAATATTCGTGGCTGCCCCACAGGTACAGTGACCTACATTTTTAAACGCTAAATAGAGATGTGACGCACGAACGTCAAAGCGCAATCAGAACTTGGTAATACATCTGGGTCACGCCCAACCCGCTACCCCCTCCCCCTCTCTCCTCCCACTCCACTTTAATGCAATCCCCGGGTATCACAGTTCAATTCGTCGGCAAATTGACGTAAGTGCGCGAAGAAGAGAGAAAAAATGACGCGTACCCAACACAGCCAGAAACGATCTATCCAGAACGGAAAAGCGTCCCACAAGGCGGGGGAAAATAATCTATAGGTCAACCACAAGCATACACGACCCAGTTGACATTAAAGGTCAGGCCGATACGATCGACTGCGTGACAAACACAGCCAAGGCACAGGCGCAGACACTTACACCTACACAAAGGCTTCCGCACCGCCAGCCACGCCAGCCCCGTAAATCTTACACAGGACAAAGTGGGTCATGACGTAGAGGTAATGGCCACGTTATTAGAACTAAACAATTTCTTTCTTTCTTATTCTTCGTTTTTTACCCCTTCTCTCTCTCTCTCTCTCTCTCTCTCTCTCTCTCTCTCTCTCTCTCTCTCTCTCTCTCTCTCTCTCTCTCTCTCTCTCTCCTCGGGAGATCAAGCCCGAGCGCGCACGCGTTCACACGCACACGCAAACAGAGCAAAATAAAGACAAGTCTTTTTTTCCTAGTGTACAATGGATAATTAATGAAAATTCACCTGGATTTTGTACATGGTTTCTTGTTAACAAAAGCACCGAGCCACTGATCACATTAACAATTTCATACTTCTCGCACAAAAACGGATCTCTCTGTCTCCTAACTCTTTCTCTCCTACTCTTATTCTTACTCTCTGACTGTCTGCATGTGTCTGTGTCCCTATCAATTTATCTCTCACTCATTCACAAAAACAAACACAAACATATATATATGACTACCTCAACAGAGAGAGACAGGCAAAAACCTAATTCCAACACAATCACCTACACCCAACCCACACCACAAATACACCCCCTCCGCCTCGGCGCGAACAAGAAGCCGACCCGTACAACATGAACTGGACCCGCTCATCCCGGCTGGCACGAGAGAGCTGGGACGCTATTTCACAGCAGCGGACGGCGATTTGAGGGCCACATTTGCCCGCGATAACGCCGGACGAAATGATGCCCGGCCGGTATCGCCATCGCCGCACGCATCCACCGAGCTCCTCGCAAGAACCCTGACCTTTTATCCTTACAGAGTCTCTGTTTGTGTCTCTCTCTCCCTCTCTCTCTCTACACGCATTCCAACAATTCGTAGAATAAACAAACAGATAAAAAGTGAATAAATAGATACGTAGACGGATGGATAATGTATAAATATACAAACGAATAAACACCCCCCCCCCCCCCCCGCCCTACAACAATAAGAGGCTTCCCACCTCCCTCCTCCCTCCCTCCCTCCCTCCCTCCCGCCACGCCCAAGAGACAATGATGAAGACCACAAGGGCTGCAGGAGGTCGCCGGGGAGCACCTCACAAAGCGCCTGCAGGTAGCATTAACACCAGGTAAACAAGAGCACCTCGTAGCTCCGCCACCACATTCTGTTCTCGGTCTCTCGCTTTTCTCTTTTCTTTCTTCTCCTCTTCTTTTCTTTTTCTCTATGATAGCCGTATGTGATTAGGAGAAAAGAAGGAAAGGAGGTGAGACGGACGAATCGCGATAAGGGAATTGGTCAGAAGAGTGGGTATCAGACAATCCAAGAGAAAAGGATAAGGAAGGGAGATTCCGAGAGAAGGAGAGAGATAAAGAGATACAAAGAGGAAAACCAGAGAGCGATCAAGTATAAAACGTCGCATGCGGGTGCATGTCCTTCCTTGGGAGGTTCGTGCGCGTGGATAAAGACCAAACAACAGACGTCAGCCCTCACGCCATCGACGTGGAAAATTCCGAGCCAGAATCTCTTGATGGTCGACCAGGTTTTCCTTGCAAATGTCTGATGCAGCGCGGTTTCACATCCCTTAGGTCCACTTGCGCCATCGGTCCACAGGACACAGCCGCAAGAAAGGAGATGGCATGGCCGAAGGGCTTTCGTCACCACCGCCCCCCGCCCCCCGCGATGCAGGCGGAAGAACGAACAATCATCGCGGGTTGCTGGTGAGGGTCAGTGAGAGCCACGCGGCTGTGTCCATCTGTATATCTCTGTGGTCGAATAAACAAACAATCGTATCTCTCTGTCGTGTCAGTGGCGAGTGCGAGACCCCCGAGCGACGGCCGAGCCGGCATCGAGGGCGAGAGTTAAATCCCAGGTGAAATAGGTTCACGAGTCATAAACAGACCCAGGTGTGGGCCGCGACCTTGGCATCCTGGGGTAGGCCACCACCCCGTTAACTAGGTCACGCCGGGGGTCTACCACCAGCCAGCCAGTCAGCCAGCCAGCCAGCCAGCAATCCAGCTACCCAGTGAGCCAGCCTCCTCCTCTTCCTCTCTCCCGCCCCTCCCCCCTCATACCCACGCCGCGCCGCCCAAGATCATACGACCGCAAGGTCATCTCTCCCAAGAAAGGTCGTAGCCATTCCCTCTTCATCCTACGTGTCCTACAACACAGGGAGGAAGGATCCGAAACGACAAGGCCTTCCACCCGATTCCCACGGCATAAGAGGAAGACATACAGGAGGGCTTACCGGCGGTAACAGATGCCATATCCCATCCACGGCCAAGATGACGAAAGCCAATAATGCCACCCTTTCGGGTAACGCCTCTGGGGGGAAACGCAATCCCGGACAGAGAGAGGGAGAAGAAGAGGGAGAAGGAGAGGGAGGGAGAGATGGAAAGGGACACGGAACGCCACGGAAGAAGTGGATGAGAGAGGGAGGGTCAGAGAGGGCAGGGAGAAGTGGAGGTCAGCAACGGGGGTCGAGGGCAAGGAGGGATCACTCGAGTCTTAAACAGTCGTCCCAACTCTTGGGGCAGTAGACGGGATCAAATACTTTATACGTTGACCGACTGACTGACTGATTGACTCACTCACTCACTCTCTTTCTTTCTTGTTTTCTTTTCTCTCTCTCTCTCTCTCTCTCTCTCTCTCTCTCTCTCTCTCTCTCTCTCTCTCTCTCTCTCTCTCTCTCTCTCTCTCTCTCATTCTCTCTCTCTCTCTGTTACACACACACACACACACACACACACAGAACAAGTAAATAAAATTATAACTAACAAAAACGAAAACAAAAATATATAATAATAATAATAATAATAATAATAATAATAATAATAACAACAACAACAATAACAGTATATGCCGAAAAAATAAGGTTTCCCCAGTACTCGCGTGTAGGTCAAGTGTGGTCACCAACACGTAACATTTACCTGCCCAACTATTACCGCGTCCCTAACCGGCTATCGACCTCTACAACACGCAATGCTAGGCTCAGGACCCCCCACCCCATCCCTATCCCTATCCCTACCCCTACCCCTATCCCCAACCCCACCCCTCACCTGCCCTGCTCAGGCCAAGCATCCCGAAATAGACTCATTCCCACCCCGCAGGCATAACTTCACCCGCATAACGAGAGGCAAAATGAGAGAGAGAGAGAGAGAGAGAGAGAGAGAGAGAGAGAGAGAGAGAGAGAGAGAGAGAGAGAGAGAGAGAGAGAGAGAGAGAGAGAGAGAGAGAGAGAGGGGGGGAGGTAGGAGAGGGAGGGCGGTAGGAGAGGGAGGGGGGGAGGGCGGTAGGAAAGGGAGGGAGGGAGGGAGGGAGGGAGGGAGGGAGGGAAGGCGGAGGGAGAGGGAGGGAGGGAGGGAAGGCGGTAGGAGAGGGAGGGAGGGAGGGAAGGCGGTAGGAGAGGGAGGGAGGGAGGGAAGGCGGTAGGAGAGGGAGGGAGGGAGGGAAGGCGGGAGGAGAGGGAGGGAGGGAGGGAGGGAGGGAGGGAGGGAGGGAGGGAGGGAAGGAGGGAGGTAGAAAGGAGAGGGAGGGAGGGAGGTAGGAGAGGGAGGGAGGGAGGTAGGAGAGGGAGGGAGGGAGGGCGGTATGAGATAGGGAGGGAGGGAAGGAGGGAGGGAGGCAGGGAAGGAGGGAGGGAGGCAGGGAAGGAGGGAGGGAGGATGGTAATTGGGAATGGGAGGGAGGGGGTAGTAAAAAACAACAAAAGACATGAGAAATAGAAGGGCAGAAAAGAAATATGGAGAGCGGGAATAGAGGTGTAAGAAAGAGAAGGGCTGAAGTAGGCCTCGCTCTCCTGAGTAAGACACGCGCTGTAGAACTGCCTCTTGGCGGGGCTTCTGGAGGCGTTTTTGTGGCAGGTTGTGCGGGGCTTCCAACGCAGATCTAACGGGGGCGCGGCGCTGCGGCGGTAATCCTCGAGTTAATGCTACGGCCCCTTAGCCGACGTCTGCAAGCTTACGTGGTCACTCGCCGTCCTTATGCTGAGGTAATGCCTCTACCTACCGCTTCCCCTTCTACACCCCCAATTCCTTGGGTCCCCCACTCTGTTTGTTTGTTTGTTTGTTTGTTTGTTTGTTTGTTTGTTTCTCTCTCTCTCTCTCTCTCTCTCTCTCTCTCTCTCTCTCTCTCGCTCTCTGCAATTCAATGATGGCACTGCCTGACATGCAAGCGAGCGTGGTGCACTCTTTTAGTCTAGCGTTAACCGGATTCTTCGTGGTCACAGGATGAGAAAGAGGTCAAGGGAGTAACGTAACATGTAAAGAGAGAAGAGAGGAGAGAAGAGAGGAGCAAGGAGAGATGAAAGAGAGGGAGGGAGGGGGAGGGGGGAGAGAGAATGAGAGAGAGAATGAGAGAGAGAGAGAGAGAGAGAGAGAGAGAGAGAGAGAGAGAGAGAGAGAGAGAGAGAGAGAGAGAGGAAGAGGAAGAGGAAGAGGAAGAGGAAGAGGAAGAGGAAGAGGGAGAGGGAGAGGGAGAGAGAGAATTATAACAAAAACCAAACCAAACCAAACCAAACCAACAAGACCATATCTAGTAGATCCGAAGAACGTGAGAAAGAGGCGCGGAGGGGAACGAGAGAACGGCAGAGGCGTCCTAAGAACCACCTCCAAAGTCATTAAGGAGGAGCTGGGGAGGATCACTAACCCCCGGGTGTGTAATGTTTTGACACGCATGACAGCTCGGGGGGAGGCGCAGTCCCCAGGGGTCATGTCTGCTGGGCCTACGCTGTATTGGGAAGAGGGCGAGAGAGGGGGAGAGGGGGAGAGGGTGAAGAGGGGGAAGAGGGGGAGAGGGTGAAGAGGGGGAAGAGGGGGAGAGGGCAAGAGAGGGGGAAGAGGAGGGGGAAGAGGAGGGGGAGAGGGCAAGAGAGGGGGAAGAGGAGGGGGAGAGGGCAAGAGAGGGGGAAGAGGAGGGGGAGAGGGCAAGAGAGGGGGAAGAGGAGGGGGAGAGGGCAAGAGAGGGGGAAAAGGATGAAAGGGGGGAGGGCGAGAGGGGGTAAAGGGTGACGGGGGGGAGGGAGATGGTGAAAGGTGAAAAGGTGAGTGAGAGAGGGGGAAGGGAGTAAAAGGAGGTAAGTGGGCAAAAGGCGGGAGGAGGGAAAGAGGGCAAGAAAGGGAAGAGTAAGGCAGGACTGGAAGAGGAGAGGGGACAGGGAGGGGAGGGGAGAGGGGAAAGGGGAGGAAAAGAAGACAGGAGAGAGTGGTAAGAGAAAAGACGTGAGGACGGGGAGTGGGGAGGAATAAGAAGATGAAGAGGAAGGGGAGAAGGGATGAAGGAGGGTAAGGAGGAGGGGGAGGGGGGGGGAGACAGAGCACCTTCTTGAAACCTACTCTCTCCCCCTCGTCACCTCGAGACCCTTCCCCGACCCCTGAGCCCTCGCACCCTAGATGCCTAGCACCCTTAAGGCCCCGACTACCTTTTGAGCAATTTCTCGCACCCTGAATGCCTATATTTTTCCTCCAGTTGAAACAGTGAACTGTGGATGGACACAGGCCCGACTCGAAAAATTGACGAAATAAAACGACGGAAAACAGGTTAGTGTGACAGCGCCTTAAAGCTCCCCTCATAACCAGCCGATTATGCTCGTCTCTCCCACTAGCTAGTTAACAACTGTGAGGCTTTATTCAGAGACAATCAACAGCACCTCTCCGCTGTCAAATCACTATAAATAACCGATTAGAGAGCATTCTGGAACAGCCCTTCTCTCACGAGCATAATGAGGAGGTGGATTGGTGCCCTGAACACAGACTCAGGCAGAGACACAGGCACCTTCTTACTCACATGTTATCATTTACCAGTTTTTTTTTTTTCTTTCATCTTTTCTTTAAACCAAATGGATGAGAAGGAGGGAAAGGAGGGGGGTCGGAACGGAAATGAGGGCGACTGGAAAGGTCCAGGGTAAATATTGACCTGCATCATTATCGGGGAAGTCAACACACTACCAAATGCGTGATGTGTGTGTGTGTGTGTGTGGGGGGGGGGGGGCGGTGGATGGTGTGGAGGTGATGCATACAACCACGGAAGCTCGACCCCCCCCCCCCCAAGCAACACACTTTTCCTCCTGCAAGTTAATTGCTGTTCCTGTTAGCGGTTTTCTCTACATCGGTCGATAAGGAGGTCAATATCATTACCAACTTGGGAGAGGATAATGAAGTCCGTAAAGCAATTGTGGACAGACAGCCGAGGAGCAGAGGGGAGGCAAGGTCAGACGTCGACCCAGCTTGGCATAGGTAGAGGATCAGCGCGGTCACAGCATGACTGGCGGAGACCACAGAGTAGGAAATGATAATTTATATAATGGAATAAAGTACCAAAAAGCTATTTTGATTGTTAATGCCGATCGAGGAATGAAAGTCGGGAATGAGTCCATGTGACGGCGGGGGGAGGGGTGCTATCTCTTCCGGGCGTCTCCCCTTAAATCAACCTTGGCCCTCGACTCCAGCACATGGCCGTGGCGCCGGTGCATTCCTTCGAGCCTTTCACGCGTGTCTCAGTAACCGTCGCATCCTTCCGTGGCCCTCGACTTCTCGCCGTCGTTCGGTGGCCACGTCATGAGCCCACGTGTCGTCCTCGCCTCACTCGCCCCACGAGCCCGCACGGCCCGCACAGCCCGCACAGCCGGGGAGGAGGCCCGGGCATCACAAGGACACTCCTGCCGCCGCTGTTGGGCAAATGCAGAGCACGAAGCAAAAGGGCAAACGCCAAATC
Organism: Penaeus japonicus; assembly: GCF_977035675.1. Classification (NCBI taxonomy): domain Eukaryota; kingdom Metazoa; phylum Arthropoda; class Malacostraca; order Decapoda; family Penaeidae; genus Penaeus; species Penaeus japonicus. Next base: position 15,395,139 of record NW_028234412.1, read on the forward strand.
CCATTAGGCGGTGTTTGCGCCCGCACACTGCCTTGCCGCTGCCCCTCCGCGCCGGAAACAACAGACCGCCGATCCATCCGATTCTTTGTCCGGCTGTGACGCCTGGCCTGGCCTGGCCCTTCCCCACCACGGCGAGGGCCATGCAGCAGCAAGGAAACAACCAATGTTCCCCGAGGCTGATGTTCCGCTTTCGAATCAACGATTCCGTGCTGGAACTTCCGAGCCGCGTGCGAGGCGAGGGAGTGCGTGCGCGTGTGTGACTGGAAGCTTAATGGTGGGTTCGTAAGCGCGCACATAGCAAACCCACGCCGCGTCGCCGACGACGACGTTACAGCAACTCCATCCGGACGCGGGAAGGTGTGCACCCGTAGCCACTCTCACAGGTGGAGGAAGTTGACGACCAGAGGGTGAAGGTGGGGAGTTATTGGGGCGGGATGACTCACGCTCGGCAGGCCCCCCCCCCCCCCCGCCCTTTTGTGACGTCAGCGACCCCATCCCGTCCTTCCTCCTATCAGCATCAATGCACATACATAAAACCCCACCCATGAAATCATATTCATGTTCACATACACATACACGCACACGCACACGCACACGCACACACTTTTCTGCCCTTTACTTTTGGAATTTTCGCCACCAGTGAGAAACTTTCATCACAATGATACCCGATGCAACTCACTGAATGCTGTGTGTGTGTGTGTGTGTGTGTGTGTGTGTGTGTGTGTGTGTGTGTGTGTGTGTGTGTGTGTGTGTGTGTGTGTGTGTGTGTGTGTGTGTGTGTGTGTGAGTGTGAGTGTGTGTGTGTGTGTGTGTGTGTGTGTGTGTGTGTGTGTGTGTGTGTGTGAGTGTGAGTGTGAGTGTGTGTGTGTGTGTGTGTGTGTGTGTGTGTGTGTGTGTGGGGGTGTGTTGTGTGTGTGTGTGTGTGTGTGTGTGTGTGTGTGTGTGTGTGTGTGTGTGTGTGTGTGTGTGTGTGTGTGTGTGTGTGTGTGTGTGTGTGTGTGTGTGTGTGTGTGTGTGTGTGTGCTCTCGCTCCTCCCCACCCCCCACTCTCACTCTCACTCTCCCCCTCTCTCTCTCTCTCCCACCCTATCTAGCAGGAGCGCCAGGGCGAGCAAGCAGCGCCCGGCAGGAGGGTGAGGACGAGGTGAAGGATCCCTGCCAGGAGAGACTTTCTCCAATCAACAGCGCTCGCACGATCACGTCTCGTCACGATAAAACCGGCACTTCCTTTTCGTTCTTCCTGTGTGTGTGTGGGCGCCGCGCATACACATATGCATATATATAAGTGAATGTTCGTACATATTTGTGTGTAAACATATTACTCTGCTTCACAAAAAGGCTTTGTTTTCGCCTTCAGCACTGTGTAATAAGACTTTCTCCGGGACGACTTAATGGAACAACTAATTTCCGCAATGCGGCCGTCACCAAAGGGAGGGAGGGAGGGAGGGAGGGAGGGAGGGAGGGAGGGAGGGAGGGAGGGAGAGGGCACCGTAAACCGAAATCCCAAACACCGCTAAATGTCACATTACGGCTACTAGAGAGACAGAGACAGATAGATAGATAGATAGATAGATAGATAGAGAGAGAGAGAACGAGAGAGAGAGAGAGAGAGAGAGAGAGAGAGAGAGAGAGAGAGAGAGAGAGAGAGAGAGAGAGAGAGAGAGAGAGAGAGAGAGAGAGAGAGAGAGAGGAGAGAGAGAAGAGAGAGAAGAGAGAGAGAGAGAGAGAGAGAGAGAGAGAGAGAGAGAGAGAGAGAGAGAGAGAGAGAGAGAGAGAGAGAGAGAGAGAGAGAGAGCAAAATTAAAATCAGTATCACCTTCCACAAGGTCAAACAACAACCCCCCTTCCCCTATCGTGTACCTCCCCATCATCTACGGTCCGGGGTCGCACCTACACCTCCGCTATCGGACCCCACAAAGACACAAATCCTTTCGGCTTTATCGCCACGGACTGGGAGGGATCTTTTTTTTCTAATCAAGAGATAAGTTCGAAAGTAGGGCGCCGCGATACGAGCTTGTGCGCAGTGGCAAGCCAGGGTTACAAGGTAGGCTGAGAGGAGAGGAGAGGAGAGGAGAGGAGAGGAGAGGAGAGGAGACAGGAGAGGAGACAGGAGAGGAGAGGAGAGGAGAGGAGAGGAGAGGAGAGGAGAGGAGAGGAGAGGAGAGGAGACAGGAGAGAAGAGGAGAGGAGAGGAGAGGAGAGGAGAGGAGAGGAGACAGGAGAGAAGAGGAGAGAAGAGGAGAGGAGAGGAGAGGAGAGGAGAGGAGAGGAGAGGAGAGAAGAGGAGAGAGGAGAGAAAAGAGAAAAGAAGAGGAGAGGAGAGAAAAGAGAAAAGAACAAGAGAGAGGAAAGAGGAGAGGGGGTCTGGCACGAGGTTATGGGATAAGGAGGAAGGAAGAGGAGGAGGAGGAAGTAAAACAAAGTAGAGTGAGGATGACTGCGTCGATGACGACGATGGTTATGAGGAGAATGAGGATGAAGGAGGGGGAGGGAGGGGAGGAGGAGAGGGGAGAGGGTGGAGGAAGGAGGGGAAGAAAAAATATGAAGAGAAGAAGGAGGGAGAAGAGAGGAGGCAGAAGGAGGGGGAGGGAGAGAGACAGATCAGTAGTACTCCCTTCTCAACCCCGTTCGGATTGCCGTCACTCCATAAGGTCATCGCCGCTTCCATAGACGGCAAGACACCCTAATTCACACACCAAGCCTGGGGTCCCAAGTCCATCCTCCAAACCCCCTTCGCCCCCATCCTTTCCCTCCCCTGCCCCCTCCCCCTTGTCCCCCTCCACTCCCTAGAGTAGCCGTGACCTGCATGTAAATACGACCGACCTTCGGTGAGGCGGCCTGCCAGCAAGAGGGAGGGGGAGGGATAGGGGGAGGGGGCACAGTGTGATGCGAGGGGAGGCACGAGGTCGCTGTGGAGGGACATCAGAATCAGAAATATGTACAGGTGCGTGGATCTGGATGGATAGGTACGGATAAGCACGGATAGGTACGGATAGATGGGTAGATGGATATGTGGACAGATAGCTAGTTACCTAGATAGATAGATAGATAGATAGATAGATAGACAGAAGGAAGGATAGATTATTGCATGGATAAGCGAAGGAGGAAAAGGAGAAGAATGACTGATACTGATGATAAAGAGGAGTAGGGGAAGAAGCTACAGGGAAGGTATAAGGAGGGCGAGGGTGAGGGCGAGGGTGAGGGTGAGGGTGAGGGTGAGGGTGAGGGTGAGGGCATGGGCATGGGCATGGGCATGGGAATGGGTATGGGGAAGGAGAGATGGAAGTAGGGAGGGAGAGACTCCAAGAGAAAAGAGGAGAGAGGTTTGAATATGACGAAGTCAGAGAGCGAGGAGGGCCTGATGGCGAGTTGACAAAACCAAAGAGGAAGAGGAAGAGGAAGAGGAAGAGCAGTGAAGAAAGCAAGAGTAAGCGCGGCCGAGGAAGGACGACAGAGAGAGAAAGGGGAGAGAGCCGCCCGACGGGTCCCGCCGTTTTTGCCAAGGAGAAAGTACCCCTGCCGAATGCCTCCGTGCCCGCCTTGCGTACGGGGAACGGGGGAGCGGAGGCACGCAGACTCGCCCTCGCCCTCCGCCACACCTGCACGGCGACCGCGTGCCGCCACACCCTCACACTCAACGCTCAGCTGGCCCTTCGCGCGAGATACAAAAAAACACTAGCAGGCGGATACACAAATAACAAACACGCCTCTCCCTCTCTCTCACTTCTCAATTTCATTTTCATTTTCTCTCCCTTTCTCACACAGCAGTAAACACAATCACAAACTCACTCACACACTTTCCCTTACACTAACGCTTTCTTTTTCCTTCATACCCATTTACCCACACACAAACAAACATACGGATAAATGCTACTTGAACAAACCCTAAAACCTCTCGTAACAAACACAAACCAAAACGGCAAGCCCATACGCACACAACAAAAAAAAAAGAAAAAGAAAAGAAAAGAAAAGAAAAAAAACGCAAGACGATGACGCAACTTTCTCCCTCCCTTCCATGTACGACCCCTCCCTTCCCCCTAGCCCGTCCCTCACCCTACCCCACCCACCTCAACGCCAACCCCGCCCACAGAGGAAAGAATAGGTTATGCCTACACTTAACAGGTTTCTCAAGTATCTAATGCCAACGGGTTTGAAGGGGGTGGGTAGCAGGGGAGGTGCAGGGGGCAAGGGGGCGGGGAGGGGGAGGCGAGTCTTTACGACCCGCAGTCTCAGTGGCTCGAGTTCTTTATCTAATCGTTTTGGAGCACCATAATAAATAAATAAATAAAACGAGGAGAGTAGAGGAGCTGTGAAACGTTATGGAATCAAAATGGGAGAGAAAATGACGTTCAAGATAATACAACAAGTTATACAACTACACTGCCAGAGCGCGACACCTTTATAAAATAAAGAAAAAAAGGCAAATTGAAGAAAAGTAACAATCCCCTCCTTCTTCCATATGATAAAAACCCTTCTTCCCTTCCCGTTGGCTGCGTAACCATATCAAAAGCTTTCGGACAAACTCATCGTAAATACCTTGACGTCAGACAGATCCACAGGAGATGGTTGTAGTGCTGACATCTAGAACATATAAGTGTGAGGTATTAAGGCTGGAGATGTGTGAGCCATAAAAGATAAAGCAAAAGAAGAAAATGACAACCAAGGTGTGGTGGGTGCTCACTGCCTCTGGTTGGCTGTCGTGGTAGGTGCCCGTGAAAGGGGGGAGGGAAGAGGGGGGGGGGGGAGGGAGAGAAAGAGAGAAAGAAAGAAAGAAAGAAAGAAAGAGAGAGAGAGAGAGGGAGGAGAGGAGATCCGAGAAAGGAAAGATGAGAGGAGAGAAAGGAGGGGAGAGGAGAGAGAAGAGAAGAGAAGAGAAGAGAAGAGAAGAGAAGAGAAGAGAAGAGAAGAGAAGAGAAGAGAAGAGAAGAGAAGAGAAGAGAAGAGAAGAGAAGAGAAGAGAAGAGAAGAGAAGAGAAGAGAAGAGAAGAGAAGAGAAGAGAAGAGAAGAGAAGAGAAGAGAAGAGAAGAGAAGAGAAGAGAAGAGAAGAGAAAAGAGAAGAGAAGAGAAGAGAAGAGAAGAGAAGAGAAGAGAAGCGAAGAGAGGAGAGAATCAAGCTGTGGTAGGGATTCGTACCTTGCTAAGTGTACGGTCTTATATGGTGCAACTACTATTATTGTTTTTTTCCGTGTGGTTGGTATAGTGAAGCTTATGGAGTACTGTGGAAAGGAAAAACTTGTTGGCGACGGTGGCTACACTTTGCTAACAGCTATGACATTTTACGCTATGATGCCAAGTAGAGTAGCAAATCTCAAAATAGAGAGAATTGTGGCACTAGTGCATAATCAAGTGCCAACCCGATCTTTTTGTGATGCAACGTTGACTAAGCACACAAAAAACAGGCGATATTAATTAGCCACACTAGATGAAAATCACACCACACCACACCAGAAGCAAATGAGGCACACGCCACACTTGCAACATTCCAAAGCTCACAAATCTCCAGATGCACATCAACAGGTGCTATGAAAGTGTGCCCCACCCTTGAGAGGGGAGGGGGGGTGCGAGAGGGTGTGAGGGCGCGCGCATGCATGTATGGTGCCAGTCCTTACCCATGCATGCACACGCACGCACATCACGCGCGTCTCTCCCCCCCCCCTTTCCTCAAGGCAGCGCAAAACAGAACAAGATGATTAAATGTCACTAAAATGTTAGTGATTAGGGACCAAAATTGCTCACCCTAGCTCGATGTCCCTTCTCGGCGGACTTGCTGGAAGCCTTGCTCTCACTCACCTGGAAAATAGATGTAAGGACAACATGGATTAAGTGCATGTTCATGAGACAAGGTCACTTTTATGATAAAACAAACAAACTAACTGAAGAAAGATAAATCAAAAGTAGGTGACCGTGTGAGATCATAAATAATCATAAATAAATAAAAAGTAACAAAAAAAAAATATTCCTACTGTACTGGCTATTGAACAGCTCAAATAATTGCAAAAAAGTTACATCATTACATGAAACCATTTCAGGGTGAATTTAAAGCTACTGATTCCAAGGTATTTTCAAATACGCGAAGCCGTATAAGCCGCGTTGCAAATTCTACAGCATGTCGATTCAAGGTTAAAAATAATATAGCAATAAATTAAAAAATACATACGTAATATATATATATATATATATATATATATATATATATATATATATATATATATATATACACACACAAACAAACATATAAATATATTCATAATTTACAAGCAGGTATGAAACTAAAGCTAACATACACAAGTTGGCTACCACGGTAAAGAGAAGCAAATTATTACTTTCAAAACATAATTCCCTTGCTTTCGTCACGTCTGTCATGTCACGTCATCCCTACAGTGGATGCAGTAAAAGTGATCAGCACGTCATCTTTGTCGGTGAGTCACTGAGAGAGAGAAAGAGAGAGCGAGAGAGAGAGAAAGAGAGAAAGAGAGAAAGAGAGAGAGAGAGAGAGAGAGAGAGAGAGAGAGAGAGAGAGAGAGAGAGAGAGAGAGAGAGAGAGAGAGAGAGGAGGAGAGAAGAGAGAGGGGAGAGAGAGAGAGAGAGAGAGAGAGAGAGAGAGAGAGAGAGAGAGAGAGAGGGGGGGGGGGGGTAGAGACAGGCAAACAAATGCCCCGATCAATCTAACGACGCGTGGGCGAAGGCGGCGCAACCAAGACGTTTGTCCCCGGACGCTCGAGGACGACAGCCAGCCTCCCAGCCGTGACAGAAGCATCCCGACGCCGGCTCGTCCTGCCACGTCACCCACGCCGGCAATAACTTGATAACTCGCGCGAGAAGCCGACCTGTCACGCCACCGACGCTCGCCCGCACGAGAGGCGCCACCTCCTCCTCCTCCTTCTTCCCCTCCTCCTCCCACCCTATCTCCCCTACTTCCACCCCACCCCCAGAGCGCCGCAGCGTGTCCCGCTCTCGCCGCCAATCGTCCCCCAAACGCGGTCGGCCTCTGCTGCTTATCAACGGCACCCCCTCCCCTCCCGACTTAAGTGTTTGGGGGTTCATGCGGGCCAACCGTGACCTCAGCGAGCCACCAAACAGCTCTGTCAAACCTCGACTTTTCAAATTTAAACCCCCACTCGAGCGCGCTAGAACACACACAAACATCCCAAGGGGCCTGTGAGAAGAAAGGAGGGGAGGAGTAGGGGGGTGATACGAGATGGGCGGGGAGTAATGGAAATCAAGAGGGCTACACCTTGGTAACTGATTCCAATCTATCTATATTTGTGTCTATGGCATATACTTCACCCGCATAAGAAGGCAAAACGAGGCAAAACGAATTGAGACAGAGAGAGAGAGAGAGAGAGAGAGAGAGAGAGAGAGAGAGAGAGAGAGAGAGAGAGAGAGAGAGAGAGAGAGAGAGAGAGAGAGAGAGAGAAACATTCCGACATTATCATCGGTTATTCAGAGCGGTGACCACGCCAACCTTCCCGCTTCAGATTCCTCCCCTGACCGGAATCCGCCCAACCAAAAGGTACTCATTGTTCGCCGTTCATATCGTTTGTTTGTTGAGTGTCTTCGTGCAACCGCTATCCGGGACGGACCGCACGCCATTACGTTTCCCCGAACCGCGCCGACGGATCCACCCGATAGTTTTTTTTCATCAACTCATTTCCTCCCAACACCAAACCTTCTTCTAATCCCTCATTAATAAAGATAACTTCACTTCACTTCAACTCTTCTTAGCGGAGCTCACATGCGTCCCTCTTTTCCTTCCTTCCTTACTTATTCTCTTCGCTGCGTCCTACCCCCGCATCTAAATTCCTCAAAACTTCCCTTCCTATCTCCCTCCCTCCCTTATAAGCTACCAATAAACCCCACCATCAACCATTATTAAACCATTATTAACAATCATTAACTACCATTACCAGTAGTTTCGTGTGGCGACCAGTGACCATCAGCACAGACAAATGAAACGAATAAACGCACAAAGCGGGACGCAGTCATATATTGTGGCCATCCCCCTACTCCCATCCACACTTGACAAGCGAAGGAAGGAAGGAAGGAAGGAAGGAAGGAAGGAAGGAAGGAAGGAAGGAAGGAAGGAAGGAAGGAAGGAAGGAAGGAAGGAAGGAAGGAAGGAAGGAAGGAAGGGAGAGAGAGTGAAAGTGAGCGAAGGAGAGTAAGTGAACAAGACGTAAGAGAAGAGGAAAGAGATAAATGCAGCAGGAAGAACAGCTAAGCCCAGTTGCTCGCAGCTCGGACACCGGAACGCCGCCCACCCGCCCGCCCGCCTGCCTGCCAGCTCGCCCCCCCCCCCTCCATCTGACACGAGAAGCCAATAACTGTAACGCGTGCACCAAAGGGAGGCAACAGCTTCTCAAACAGGAAGACGCGACTGTCACAGCAAAACAATCGAGTCGCCACCTCAACTGCAACCGAGTCATTTAAGCGTTCATTATTTTCCTTTCCTTTCTTTCTTCTTGTGTATAATCACGATCGATAAGACAAACTTTTCCACGCAAACGAATCCTTTATTTTCTTTTGAGGTCATATTCGGGATTGGCGTTCACGAGAGGAATTCTGGTGGACCTGCTCGTGGCAGTCTCATTAGGGTGGCAGGTAGAGGACTTGCTGGGTAGGAACGGTGACTAGAAAAGTGGTAGGGGAGGGGGGGGGATATATATAAATGTTGCACAGAGGGGGAGAGAGTGAGAGAGAGGGGAGGAGGGAAGGAGGGAGGAGGAAAGAGAGAGGGAGAAAAAGAGAAAGAGAAAAAGAGAAAGAGAGAAAGAGAAAGAGAGAAAGAGAAAGAAAGAAAGAAAGAGAGTGAGTTGTAGCAAAATCTCTAAGAAGAGCACGTATGGTAAAAATCCAACACTAGAAAGACGACAAGCCTCTGGCAGAAGCGGGTGGGTATTGACCATGTATAATACCACCACCACCAGCTGTTGCATGCTCCCTCTCCTCCCCGCGGCCCCCTCTCTCCCTTGCTTCTTCGCGCTATCTACCACCACCTTCCGAAACTGTCCCTAAGCTCCTCTCTTCCTCCTCCCCCTACCCTTACCCTTACCCTTACCCTTACCCTTACCCAAACCCATCCTCTTCCCCTCTTCCAATGCCGCTCCAATCACTCATCCTATATTCCAACACCTACATCTATCCTTAATATCTTTCCAGACATCCCGCCCATCCCAAATCCGCCGCCATCCCGTCCTTACTCTTTCTCCTCCCCCCTCCCTCACATCCCCCCTTCTGGCGTGCCACTCTCCCTTCCCTCCTTACCCAACACCAAGCCAGCCTTACACTAGCTTCCTCTCGCTTTCCACCGCCACCACACCTTTAATACGACCCTCCCACCCCACCCTAAGAGACCACCTACCCTACCACCTCGGTACCCCCCATCCCCACCCCACCACCACCTCTTACCCTGCCCTCGCCCTCCCCCTCTCCTTCTCCTTCTCCCCCTGTAACAGTTCTACCCGGTAAATATTTGGCGATGTTACCAATGCAAAACGCAATCGCAAGACGCAAAACAAAAAAAATAAAAAAAATATAAGAAACGAAGATCAAGGAAATGAACTAGATGACAGGGGAGAAACACAGACAGAAAAAATGGAAAGACGTTAATACAGATCAAATGCAATAAGGGCGATAATAGAAGGATAATGGGATGGGATGGGATGGGAGAGGGGGTAGGGGGAGGGAGAGGGAGTGGAGTGGAGGAGAGGGGGAGAGGGAGTGGAGTGGAGGAGAGGGGGAGAGGGAGAGAGGTGAGGGGGAAGCAGGAAGTAGATATATCTCAGCCCTACAACCTCAACCTCCTCCTCGTCCTCCAGCGCAAGTTTAGTGCTGCCTCATCCAATCTCCCCCCCCCTCTCGCCCTCACGCCCCCACCACTCTCCTCCTCCTCGCCGAGATGTTTCAGGATGAGCCCCGGTTGCAGGCCCGAGGGGTGGCCGGGGCCGAGCAGCGCCGTAAATCGACACCGCATCTTTAACCATCGGATTTAGGGGGTCAAACCGTTCCGCGTCGTCGCTTCGGAGCTCGCCATTGCGGCTTCGCTCGATTAGAGGGGAAACTTAAGGAAAATATGAAATAAAGAGAAAAAAGAAAATCTTGTGGTACACCCTGACCCCACAAGACCGGCGGCCAATGAGGAAACGAAGCAGCCACTCATAATCGCCCGTACCCCTCCTCCCTCCTTCTGTATATAAAAAAATGACTTTCCTCACTCCCAGGCATTGTTTCTCCCCCCCACCCCCACCCAACACACATACCAAAAAACACGTACTTGAACACGCCGTCGCCCCGCTGTACAGTTAACCTACTTCGCTAAGAAATATACATTGGCATTCCCGTTCCGTTAAGTCAAAGCTGTAATATCCCACGAAATAAAAGTGCAAAACAACAACATAATGAAAACAAAATAAGAAGAAAACAAAGAAAACGCTAAAAAAAGGCGCAAGGAAACAAAATTTAGCCCGACAAACTAAAGCAGAAAGCACGGGTCTGCTGTAAACGTTCCAGCCCGCGCGACCCTGCCGGAAAGTCATTCAGAGCCGAGAAGCAAGACTCGAGCACTCGGCCGAGGAGGAGCTCCTTTGCAAAACAAGGATCCTTGCAAAAGGCACGCGACCCCACTCCAGGCGACGAAAGGGTGTTGCGCCGAGGGACTAGGTGATCCTAATCATGTTAATCCTTGCTATAACACCTCATTCTATCCTCTCCCTTCTATAACACCGTACATTGTTCTCTTCCTCTCTGTTCTCCCCTCTCCTCCCCTCTGTCGCTCGGAACCGACAGCCCTTCTCGGGACAGTCGCTCGGGCAGAGGAAAAATGAACCGAGGAAGACGTGGGGGATGCAATGCCACAGCACGAGTCCGATCCTTCGCTCTGCTGCTGCATCATGCACCTCCAACAGGCGTGGAAGAGGCAGTGAAACAGGACTAAAAAGAAAATCCGGAACAAGAGGGAGAGTCAGAGGAAAGAGGGTAAGGAGGGGAAGCAGAGAGAGGGAGGAGGGATAGGAAGACAGAAGGAGGGGAAGGGAGATAGGGAGGGAGGAGAAGGGAGAGAGTGAGTGAAAGTGAGAAAGAGAAATAGAGAAATAGAGAAATAGAGAAATAGAGAAAGAGAGGGAGGAGAGAAGAGGAGAGGGGGGGAGAGGAGAGGAAAGGAGAGGAGAGAAAAGAGAAAGTGAAGAGAGAAGAGGAGAGAATAGAGAAAGTGAAGAGAGAAGAGGAGAGAAAGAGCAGAAAATGAATGGCAGGAAACGAGCTGTACGCTAGACGCCGTGCCGAGGGAGATCACAAGAGGTTTTACGGGTTACTGCAGTGTTACCAGCTGACCCGCCCCGCCCTTGAGACAACCAGTCGTAGGTGTCATGTTCGGCCGGTCTCGCGTTCCTTGTTGCGTCACCACAGGGCCTCGCCATGTACCAACAGCCTCAACGCAAGGTCACGCTTGCAATCTTTCCAACAACAAAATAGTTTCGAGCGAACACTTGTTAGCAAGCAAAATAGAGGCCGAGGCACTTAACGGATTATAAATACACGCAGACCAGACCAAGCATTCCTGAAGCCAACTCGAATGAAAAGCGAAAGCCCAAGCGTCATCGTTCTTATAAACATCGCCGACGCACAAATCGGGCACATAAGGATTGCGTCACCGAGCATTCCACTCTGGCTCACATACAGCATCCCTACTTGTACCTGGCATCGTCACGCATCTGCTGGCAACGCACTGCGGGCCCAGCTTAGCATACTTGACACTGCCACCAACAAATCCTGGCACCCGGCCTGCTATGCCAGACGTCCGGGCGGGTTCACACCTAATAGTATCCCGTGTATTTCGAGTGCCATTAACAACCCGTACTACATGGCGGCACTAGGAATAGAACACCGCCTCGCCTGCGAATAATATTTACGCCATCTACGGGTTCTCATGGGACACCGCCGCCACCACGTCCAACACCACCACCTGTAGTACCACCTGTAGCCTCGCGCTGCACCTCGCTCGCCTTGACCTTTCCCGGGACACGGGGCTCTAAAACCGTCATTAGCTCTATACAGCAGCTAAGGGTTGGCGCGACCTCCTGGCGAAGGGATGATGATGATGTGCTGGAGACCTGACGGAGCCAGACACACTCAAAGCCGTTTTGGCAGAAAAAAGGCAACAAAAAATAGGTCACTGAAAGGCTGCCACATCCCTCAATAGGCCTTTTTGTTGTATCGTCTTTTTATGCCACTGTATCAAACGGAGTGTCTTCTCCCTTAACACCTTTTGCTATGCTTACAAGCTTACAATGTACTGCCTGCAGAAGCTCATCGACCTGCCTGTCTCCGCCAGAAAAGCATACTTCTATCCCGCGTGCCTCACTACCTTTGTCCCCGCCCTAGCTACTAATCATTGGGAATAACGACCTCCCTCTCTCCCTCTCCCTCTCCCTCCCTCTCTCTTTCTCTAATGCAGAGATGAGGGCGACACGCAGGTAAGGATCTACGTTACCACACGCACAAACCTTATCACTTCCTCTTCCGTGATAAGGCTTCCCGGTGAAAGTACGTGTGTAGCAACGACAGGAGAGGAAGGGAAAGTAAATGGTGAAAAAAATCAAGTAAATGAGAATGAAGAGAGAGAAGAGAGAAGAGAGAAGAGAGAAGAGAGAAGAGAGAAGAGAGAAGAGAGAAGAGAGAAGAGAGAGAGAGAGAGAGAGAGAGAGAGAGAGAGAGAGAGAGAGAGAGAGAGAGAGAGAGAGAGAGAGAGAGAGAGAGAGAGAGAGAGAGAGAGGAGGTAACACAGAAATCGTGAGCGAGAACAGGAAGTCTCCAGAGATCGAGAAAAAAGAAGGAAAGAAAAAGTTCGTGAAGGTGGAGGCCCCCTCACAGCATCACCTCATCCATCGCCACCGCCACGGCGTTGGTTCCGCGTCCCCTTCGCGTGCCACCGTCAACTGACTCTCTCCTCCACGCCTCATTCTCCTCCTCCTCCTCCTCCAGCGTACATTCCTCTCGTGGCTTCGCGGAGTATCGACCTTTCACCTTCTTCGGCCCGTGGTTTTATTGCACTTTAGATTTTAATATATCACGAATCACCGACGCCCCGAGGTCTCTTGTGCTTCTTTCTTTCTTTCGGAGGAGTTAAATCTCTAGATTTTTCTTCCTTTTTTGATAGTCTTTTTTGGCACAACTGGCTATTTTCGAATGGAGAGTCGGAAGGGAAGAGAGGGAGAGGTGGGCGAGGGATGAGAGGGGGGGGGGGAGAAACAGCATACGAAAAACAGATAGGAGGAGAGAAAGAGAAGTGGTAAGTGAGGGAGAGGAGAAACAAGCACACTGCTATTTCTTCTTTCAGTCACACCTGATGCTCATCCACGCATAATTACTGTTCAGTAAGTGTGTAGCACAAATATAAAGTCGTACGTAAGCGCAGTCAGTCCCCTCTCTCCATAGATACCCGTTCAATCAATAAAAGAATGAACCAAACAGAAATTCGCCGTCGGAGTCGGTCCAAAGTAAAGAAGATGTGCGTAAAAGATCAATGGAGAAGAGAGAAGGTAAAAAAGAAAGTCTGGTAAAGGGTTGTTGAATAAGGTCCAAAGAGCGCCGAGGGAAATGAACATGAAATGGCACCAACCGTCATGTTCAAGGACTCGTCGCGGCACCAAAGCGTAGGGGGAAACTTACCCACGGCGGGTTGTACCAGGGCTTGTGGAAGCGCGCAGGACCGTGCTGGAGGTGGACCTTGTGGGAGTGTGGGCGTGGCTCGGGCATGGCGGGCGGCGCGGGCGTGGGGCCTGGTGGACCCCGGGTGGCGGCCAGCATCAGCACTCGCAGCAGCCCCCCAGCACACCTGGCAACACTCGCTTGCTTGCTGGCAGTCCACCTGGTGCAAGTGACAGGTGGTAACAGGTGGAGCTCACCAGTGTCACCTCAAAGCCCCCGCCTGCCTGGCACTACCTCTGGCACCAAAAGCTCTCTCTCGCACTGGCACCGCAGACGGCCCCTTCCCCTGCGAGCAAAATCCACTGTTTCCTGGACGTTTTATCTTGTTATCCGCGCGAGGGACAGCATCCTCCGGGCCGAGTGAGGGGGACGAGTACCGCTTCGCCACTCACGCGTCTCTCACACTGGGTCACTCGCGTCACTTGTCACATGACACCCGCGCCCGGTCCTGTAGGCTTGTGCCGCGTTTCTTTTGACATATGCTCAAGTACACTTAACACTAAATATCACAGCTTAAGTGTTTATCTCTCTCTTTACTAACACATCGCCTGAAAACGGTAATAAAATATATATTCTTTTTATTTTCAAATTCGAAAGCAATAACGTGACCCACACTACACACCCCAACAACCGCCCGCCCGCCCGCCCATCCACCCTCCCTAACCGCAACCTATAAATCGTGATCCCGTTCAATTTCCCTCGCCCGCTCACTGGAGGACCTCATAGATAACCGCTCCCACCACTAGTATGTACTGAACAGTTGTCACTCCCGCCCCCGGCCAACGGAGGGCGCCCGCCACACACGCCCACAGCCCCTCCCGCCACCCACAACCGGCAGCCTCTCCGTCGGTGCGAGGGCGCTGCTGATCTATGGGGCCGCTGCCTTCTGGGTGGAAGAGGATTGAATAACAAAACTTCGCCGGTGACTCCCACCGCCAGCCAATGTGGAGGCCGGGAGGAGAGGAGGGGAAGGGGAAGGAGAGGAGGGGGGAGGGCGCTGTTACTGTGTGCGATGACGTCATCCGCCAACGACTGCAGCATTCGCGGTGACGACAACGTACACGCAAGCTGGCCGACGCCGACTGATTAACGGGACGCGGCGTGGAAAGTGCATGTAAAAAATACGGATGAAGATTTAAAAATACAATGCACAGAGACCAGAAAGAAAGAAAAAAAACTA
>NW_028234412.1:15417526-15422526 GCF_977035675.1 Penaeus japonicus
AAGGAGGGAGAGAGCCGCAGCCGGCGTGGTTACCTTGACAGCGCGGGTGACGTGTGGGCGGCGCGGCCGTGCTGAAGGTGAGAGAGCGGCGAAGACTGAGCGAAAGGCGACCGGGCGAGATCATGGCACAAGCGAAGACGCATGATGTGGAGCACACCGGTAGGAAATTAATTAGCTTATATATTAAAAAAAAAAAAAAAAAACGAAATTAAAATCCATGCCATTCCCACTCCGCATTCCGACGCCATTCACACCCCTCCCTCCCTCCCTAAGCCAAGAGTCTCTCCCGCAGCCGCAACGAACCCGGCCGTCACGCCGACGTAAGTAAGAGGTCCGAGAGCCTTAAGAGGGAGATCGCGTCACACCCAATCACAGAACAATGTCCCCGGACGCATGCCATGTCACGCCTAATCAAGGACGAAAAAGTACACTGAGTCCCGCCCCACGCCCCTCTCGTCAGCTCCGGCGCATGACGCAATGAACCTCCCGTCAACCGTCTTCCTTTCAACTCCCTTAATCTCCTTCCTCCTTTTGGCTGTCCTTCCCGCCGCCCTCTCACCCCGACACCCGTCCCTCCGGCCGCCCGTCCAATACGACTCCCGATCGTGTTCAATTTCCCTCGCACAATGATTATGCTCCTCGACGGCCTGAATTCGAAGGTTGTGCGTCATCCCCGTCGCTCTCCTCCCCCTGAGTCCTTTGACTCGTCCTTGGGTCCTTTATCCTCTCAAGCCCTATTTATAGCCACCTTTGCCCTATGATGGCCATGAGAAGGCAATTGCACCTGAGCAGTCGAACGTGATGGGGAATATGAATTCTACATATCCTATGACTGCTCCCTTGAGTGAAATTCAAGGCAAAATGTGTAGGGAAAGGTAATCTGACGTCACGGCGATATTAGCAAGGAATAATTAACTCGTTACATATAATCCGCCCTCTTTGGCATACAATATATTACCATAATCACAAGTGTTATTGCCCTGGCATATCAACAGTCGCAGCAGGGAAGCCCTCACAATATGAACTTTGTCTCCTATAGACCCAATGGACTTGGCTCCCACGATCAACACAGAAAACAACTGTACGGAGCGTCGCGGCAGTCGGCCTTCCCTGCCCTTTCCGGATCCCCAGGCGCACACAAACACATGTAAACAAACAACCGAGACAACACGAGGACCCTCCGTGACCTAATTCCCTTCCGCAGACAATGAGCAAGGCAGGCAGGCAAGCTGGCAGCCAGCCTCGAAGCCGCTGCTGCTACGCCGCCGCCGCCTAATCGCGAATCCTGCCTGCGTCGCGCGAGATAAGACACCCGGAGGTGGAAGAGGAGGAGAGATTCTGCCGCGGCCCGCTTTAAAGGCTCCTCCGTATTAACCAAAGCGGTAATGACAATCAATTAGGACGTGTTCCCAAACCCCTTGAAAGCATATTACGGCGCGACCAAATTCCACTTAAGGGAGGGAACTTCCTCCCCCCAACCCAGCCGGAGATTCAAGCTGCCACGGCCATCGGCGCTCGCCTTAAAATACGTCGCGAAGCAACTAAAGTCGTGAGAATAATGGAGAGTAAAGGAAATGGAGGAGGGGGGGGGAGGGGGAGGGGGATGGGGGGGAGGGGGGGGAGGGAGAGGGAGAGGGAGAGGGAGAGGGAGAGGGAGAGGGAGAGGGAGAGGGGGAGAGGGAGAGGGGGAGAGGGAGAGGGGGAGAGGGAGAGGGAGAGAGGAGGAGGAGGAGGAGGAGGAGGAGGAGGAGGAGGAGGAGGAGGAGGAGGAGGAGATACATGGATGTAAACGGTACCTGATGCTAACTTTCTTGAACTTAAACCTAGTCTTCCTACCTAATTCCTGATGTTTCTCCTTATTTCCTCCCTCCTCCCTTCTACCTCACTCCCATTCCCTCCTTTCTTCCTTCCTTCCTTCCTCTCATCCGGTCTCCCGACACCTCCGCAGAGTCAATATCGGCCCCAGACGTGGTACCGCATCATCTCCCTATCCCCCAGTCAGCCTGCAGCACTCCCTTCCCCCTTATCTTTTCTACCTCACCCTTCACGCTTTCCCCCCTTCTCCCTTCCCCCTTCTCCTTCCCCACTTCTTTCTTACCTTCGCCCTTCCCCCTTCTCCCTGATCCCCGCATCTGAACCAGTTAATGCCCTTGATTAATACAAGGGGCGATGCTAAGGCGATGCTCACCTTAGTATTTGTGCATAATTTAAAGGACCGAGTGGATGATGCTTTGCAATGTACTTTCTGAATGTTCATGTGAGCGAACATGGGAAGTATAGAGGATATAGAGAGATAAATAGTGTGTGGGAAGGGAGAGGGAGAGGGAGAGGGAGAGGGAGAGGGAGAGGGAGAGGGAGAGGGAGAGGGAGAAGAGGAGAGGAGAGGAGAGGAGAGGAGAGGGAGAGGGAGAGGGAGAGAGAGAGAGAGAGAGAGAGAGAGAGAGAGAGAGAGAGAGAGAGAGAGCGAGAGAGAGCGAGAGAGAACGAGAGAGAGCGAGAGAGAACGAGAGAGAGCGAGAGAGAGCGAGAGAGAGCGAGAGAGAGCGAGAAAGAGAGAGAGGGGGGGGCATGCTTCGTGTTGAGAGTACTCCTCACCTAAAGGGAGCGTATCCGACCTTAGCTGTTTTTTTTTCTTCGTGACGAGCAAAGAAACAAAAGTATTTGCCAGTTTTTCCCGCTGTTTTCCATTCGCACAAGTACTCTAGATAATAGTCGACTCCTTCGCCATTTCTGAGTAGCGAGTAGTGTCAGCACGTCGACCATTTCGTCCCTCTGGTTAATTACGAATTCGGCCAAAACTGACATCTAATTATTCACACGGCCGACTAACTAACTGACATCGGCGTGCTCGGAATTCTAAAACGAGAACGAATGCCTAGCTCAGAGGAGCCGAGCAGCCGGACCTCCGACTTCCAAATAAGCCGAGAGAATGTCGCTCTAGTCGGACTGATACCGAGATCGATCAAAATGAACTGGTTATCCAAACATGATAGCATCTTGATAAAGTACATACATAGCCATGGAAACAAAAAAACAAAACCATAATGTAACGTAAACATTAAAAAATACACGAAAAGACACAGACATACACACAGGTAATTAATAATGTCAGTGGCTAGTTGTTGTTAATAGCGCCGACCCGTCCAGGATGTCAGTAACTATAAACACCCATTAACAGTAACGAGTTAAAAAAAATAATAATCAAACGTTTCTCGGGTCTCGTTCGCCATTACTGCCAACCGGCGCGCAAATTTCAATAACGGGACCCAGGCCGTTGAGCCAGTTTATAACGATGTCAAGAGAGTTTACAATTAAAAGCCTCGGAGAAACCTCTCCTTCTGCGATCAATGCCACGAGGCTGCACTCCCTGTCACAGTTTCTCTCTCATGACAGGTGCAGCTGGCGAGAGCTGCGAGGCGCGACTTGGCTCTGAGTCATACAGGCCACTCATCTTGATCTACGTTCGTCTTGATCTGTGCCGTATCTAACGAACTGGTGACAAAGGAATCGATGCGATTTACGTGCAAAAAATAATGTCAACACTTAAGAGATTATTACAAAAGATGTACAAACGTCGCGGACTCCAGGGTCATACATAATGACCAATGACCGAAGGATCGAAATATTTCGCCCTGAGATGTGTGAATGCATTGCAATAGGAATTCGGTACATGATCTGACCTGACCTGCCTTTGAGAGACAGATACGTTAGAGCAGGACAACCCAGAGCGGAGCACAAGGTTGATCACTCTCACCTTAGCGCCGTCGAGTATCCAGAGCACTAGGAACCGCGGACATGCACGTACCTATCACTAGCCCCGAATTCCACGTTCAGGCATCAAATCCATCTCATATAAAGCGTTCAGATATCGAAATCAACTATCTAGATACATAACTGATCCTGCTACCCCCTGAATCGCTGCCTTGGCTCGGGGATCCTCTCTCACCCCTAGGAAGATCTAGGAAGCCTTCCCCTTCGAGGTCTTTTGTTACAGCCTCTCCTCGACCTATCCTCGTAGGCCTGTGCGTCCTAATATGCAATACTTACGCAGTCAAATTTCCTTTATGGGATAATAGAAGCTTTAATCAAAGATGGCGTTCGCGATACAGAGAGACGAAGATCTGGACCTCCACTCGACCGAAACACGCAGCCATCGATAAGGCCTCGACATCTCCAGCTATTCCGACACGCGAGGCGAGAAGCTTGGGAGGCTGGTCCCGGAAGTGACGTCACTAATGTGAGGAAGTCCTACCGTTAGAGGGAGGGCCGACGGGTGTTCAAAGACCATCACATACTGTACAATAACCTCCTCCTCCTCTTCACCCCCCCCCCACCACCATCCTGCGGCCTATCCCACCCCCTCGAGAATCCCTTCCCCCAAAATGGTTATCCTACGTGGGAAGCAACCATTTCCCTCCCCCCTCCCCCCCCCGTCCTCCCTCCATCCCTCCGCCGACTACACTGACTACCGATCCTTGTATTATCTGCAAGGACAGTGAGCAAAATCCGCCTTCCCTTCTTGATCCCCGCTCGTCATTAGAAATCCTACCCTCCCTCCATCCCTCCTTTCACGCTAGATGTCATCCTATCCTTCAAAAGTCACCAGGGACCTCCTCAGCCAGGATAAGGGGCGCCTTGCACTTACATCAACCGCGCCCTCCCTACCAAGGCTTAGCATTCCATCCTAGATCTTTGGTTTTGCGGTTACAGGTTCGAGGTTGTAAAGAATGACCCTACATTTGTAGTATTTTCGGGCGTGCACCATGGCCGTCATCCGGATATCATAATTAAAAAATAAAACCAATAAAAGAATCCTTCTCATTCTCGTCTTTCTTATCATCCCTTTCCATCGCCGCAAGGTCTACGGTGAGCGGCGGAAGTAACAGCGGCGGAAGAGAAGGACAGGGACCGCTCAAGCACAGAACCAAGGGAAGGGGGCTGAGAGATCCGGCAATGACAGATGGTCCCGTCGTCTCCGCACCAAAACACCAAGGCTTCGT
>NW_028234412.1:15427526-15430026 GCF_977035675.1 Penaeus japonicus
TTTTGGTCACTCTGATGCTTGTCCACCTCTGTTCACTTGCCTTCTTGTACATATCAGAATCCTGTAACACGGCAATACTTGCTTGCAACGGTTGGGCCGGAAATACACATTGGCCATGTTTAATCCGAGGTCGGATCGCTTACGTTTCCCGTAGAATATCGCGCACACTGTATTGCCTCGAAACACTATCCCGTGCTGCTGTTCAAATGACTGGGAGCACAACAGTTATGGGGATTTAACACCAATAACGGCCATCCTAAGGTCTAGCGAGATCGAGTGGTCAACTCGCTGTGTTTGTTGGTGCAACCACTCGCCACCTGCATTACTTCTTCAGGTGAATCTCATCGCACACATGGGTATATCTTCCATTAAAATCAGATGCAACACTCCGTCGACCCCATCGTTTTCCATATTGAGAAACAAGATCTTTGTAAAAGGCCGATAATTTTGATTTTCACACAGACACAGTAGAGCCACACCTTTACGTGACGAGCACCCCGAGGAACTGACTCAGCGAGGGCCGGTCAAGCCCGACACCGGGAACCAACCCGCCCTCAGTTGCCAATGCGTCGTAAAACGCCGCTTGCCACGCGACCCGCTGACAATAACCGCTGATACTGCCTACTGCAGCACCGTTTTAAACATAACGACAAACACACCCGAGTGAAGGCGCAAGCAAGAGAGCCCGAAAGAGAGCAGAAGGCACAAAATCAAAGAAAGCGAAGAGAACACGCCCGAAAGACAACAATGGAGGTAGGTGGCTACCGCGACGGGACCAGCTGGAAGGAACTGTCGGGTAAAAAGTTCGAGGCGGTGGCCGCAGGACGGTCTTCTGCCTGACGATCATTGCGTCCGTGCAAACGTATGGAGCGAAGAGTACAAGGGGATGAGACAGAAGAGGAGAGCGTGGTATGCGGTGAGTACACACGTGGGATGAACGACTTCTCACACCCGCCGCTGCGCTGCTACACTCATCCCATTCCGGGAAATGTCAAGAAGCTTAACTGTTGCACAAGCAAGTTATGATATCAATCGACTGAAACGAGCAACAGAGTTATCTTCCCTGTAATTTCTTCCTTTGACGAATTAGAATTCATTCTCGATAATTAAGCGCTGTTAGTGTGCCATTTAAACATGAACCCGGATGCTAATCACAGATGCAATCAACTGGAGGCGACTCTTAAGCAATATCCTTTAAACAGATAGTAACGTGCTTAGCACTAAGACTGAGTAATTACATGTATCAAAATATTGAACGAAAGGCCATAAACCCTAAGGGGATAGTCGCCAACCACCACCAGGACGGTCGCGGTCCCACCCCCTCGCGTCGTGACGATTCTACCCCCGTTACAAAGTCACCCCCGTCCCACCTCCCACCCGGCAGCGTGCAGTCAAGTGGCAGACGGAAAACTTGACCCACAGACTGAGAATAGGTTTCCCAAGTCCGGACAATTGCATTTTCACGTTTTTTATCGCTAAAGATCTACTTCACCTACATACCTTTAACATAAACTGATAACATGTTCATACTATGCGAATAATCGCACTCGCTTCTAGTTTTGACACTTACATTAGTAAATTCAGTAGCGCTGCCGAACCACAACCGAAATGGAATGGATGTGGAAGTTGGTTTCGGCCGAAACACTCCACGTGAGAACGCCCTTGGGTACAAGCGTATATTCAAAACTAGAGTAAAAATGACAATAAGGAAGGCAATTATTTCCCGCACGGCAGATTTTGCCTCCCTCATTCCCCCTCCACCCCGGAACGAGAAAAACGGCATGGGAACGACACCCGCAAAAACCTACGACACCGAAACTTCCCACAACTTGAAAACTCGCTACAACCCGCGTCTCTTCCTGTGTGGTAACCCTCCAGCAGTTCGCAAATGTCGCCAGCTCACGCAACGGTCCCCTCCCCCTACCCTTCCCCCCCTCCCCCTTCTCTTTCTCCTCCTTTTCCTCCTCCTCCTCCTTCCGGGCACTATTCGGGGATTAAATTCCCCTCGCAACTTGTCATTTACCCCGACCGAACAACCTACCTTAGAGGAGGCCTCGGTCTCGTTTTCAATCCATCACAGCCCGTGATTGTTGCATGTTTTCCCCCTCCCCCTCCCCCTCCCCCTCCGAGGAAACATGGACTCGTCCCACCAGAGCCCTTCCATTCCCACTCAACGACCCCCCTGGAACTTTTCTCCTTCATTATCACGCTCCCTGTGGCTTCATCGGCATCTGTGATGGCATGGGCGCGCCTCTACCCAACGTGTCACATGAAGGAACAATACTAAGGGGGTAGAGGCAGAAGACGCCCAAGAGGGAGAGGAAGACGAGCGAGGGATAAGAGTGGAGGGTGTGTGCGTGGGGGGGGGGGGTCACCCATGAGTGCAGAAGAAAAAAGTAGGAAGTTTCCAGTCCGAGGGAAGATGGCTGGAACTGACCCATGTGAGTGTAACCGCAGGAGCATCTTATTCCGCGGCCGGTGTGACGCCGAGGGATTATGT
>NW_028234412.1:15445026-15452526 GCF_977035675.1 Penaeus japonicus
AGAGAGAGCAAGAGAGAGCAAGAGAGAGCGAGAGAGAGCGAGAGAGAGCGAGAGAGAGCGAGAGAGAGCAAGAGAGAGCGAAAGAGAGCAAGAGAGAGCGAAAGAGAGCAAGAGAGAGCGAGAGAGAGAGCAGATAGTAAATAAGGGGGAGAGTTTGGCAGAATTACCGAGCAATATGTTCCACACAAGAAATGCGAACATAGAAGGCGGGCATGTCTGCACTATTATTGGAATACCAATAGGAGTTATGGTAAGCAAATTACTTAAAATGCACCGGAATTCTTTCATCCCTAGTAAAATTTGCATTTTTTGCTGCGTGAACACGAATTAATATATGAATAAATGAGTATGCAAATAATATGTGAGTGAACGAGTGAATGAACGAATGAATGCATGAATGTGTGATTGAGTGAGTGACTAACTGTACGTATGAGTAAGTAGCGACCGTGAGAGAGTATCATTCTGTAAGAGCGAGTGTACATGTACTTCTGGGAGTGCGTGTGGGAGTGGGAGTCCAGGACACTGTTACTGCGGGTGTCGCTTTGACCCACAATACGGGAAAGAAGGAGGCGAGCTATCACAACAGATATTAATCAATACATCACCTTTCTCTTTCCTCTCACACCCCTCCCTCTTCTCCCTCCCAATCAAACACGCGAAATACCAAAACAACCTAACACCTAGAGAGCGCACGCGATCCGGCCGCAAAAGGGGTGGAGGTGGAGGTGGAGGTGGAGGTGGAGGTGGAGGTGGGGGTGGAGGGGGAGGGGGGAGGGGATGGGGAGGAGGGGGATTGGGATGGGGAGGAGGGGAAGAGAGAAGGTGGGGAGGAGGGGAAGAGAGAAGGTGGGGAGGAGGGGAAGAGAGGAGAAGGTGGGGAGGAGGGGAAGAGAGGAGGAAGTAGGAGGAGGGGGGAAGAGAGGAGGAGGTAGGAAGAGGGGGGAAGAGAGGAGGAGGTAGGAAGAGGAGGAAAGAAAGGGGGGTAGGGATAGGGGAAGAGAAAGAGATATGGGGAAGGGGTGGAGGGGGGAGAGGGAGAGAGGGGTAGGGAGGAGAGAGAGATAGAGGGAGGTATGGAAAGGGGGAGGAAGGGGAGAGGAGGGTATGGGAAGGGGGAGTAGAGGGTAGAGGGAGTATCGGGGGGGGGGGGGGGAGGAGGAGGAGGAGGAGGGGAGGAGGAGGAGGAGGAGGAGGAGGAGGGGAGGAGGAGGAGGAGGAGGAGGAGGAGGAGGAGGAGGAGGAGGAGGAGGAGGAGGAGGAGGAGGAGGAGGAGGAGAAGGAGGAGGAGAAGGAGAAGGAGGAGGAGAAGGAGAAGGAGGAGGAGAAGGAGGAGGAGAAGGAGAAGGAGAAGGAGGAGGAGGAGAAGGAGAAGGAGGAGGAGAAGGAGGAGAAGGAGGAGGAGGGGAGAGAGGGTGGTAAAGAGGAGGGGGAGGAGAGAGGAGAGGGAGGTAGGGGGGGAAGAGAACACGCAACAAGAACGACAAGCATAAACAGTAGCAGTACCAGCATTAACAGCGACAGAAGGGAGAGAGCGAGCGAGTGAGCGAGGGAGCTGTGACGTAAGGGAGCACACAGCGTGGGAAAGAACACGAAGGTCACGCTCGACCACGGAACGGTCATCGGCGCGTACCGGCTGCACTTGTTGTGATAGCGGGGCCGTACTACGAGTGGCGCTCCAGCCGCTGCCACCCCCATCCTCCTATCCTTCCAGGGGTCGTGGGCGCATTGCCGTTTCGACGATTCCCCTACTATAGCCCACGAGTCTATCTACAGCTTACATTGGATTGAACTACCACCGCTTGCACTAACTGTCTGCTTGGCGATTGCGTCACGGGAGTCCAATAGCTCAATCTCTACGTCCCCAACTTAAGAGAGCTCCAAATGAACACCAATTACCGATAATTATGACATCATAATACAACAACAAACTACCAACGTTCATAATTACATCTATGACAGCAATATTGACAACAGGGACTGAACAGAAATACGATTTGCTTGACGGGAAGGGGAAGAGGAGGGAGGGGGAGAGGAGGGATGGAGGGGAAGGAGGGGCAACGTTGTACGCCCCGTGGCGTGAGACTCTATTAACGTTGACAATGGTTACTGAGCGTCTGCTGTTGATGTTGGGACTGAAGACACGAGAGGGAGAGATGGGAAAGAGGTGGGGGACGGGGAGGAGAGGGGGAGATGGAATGACAAGTTAAATTAAGATTGAGGTATAAATGGGAAGTAAATAAGGAAAACCAGGAAAGTAGGATGATGGAGGAGGAAGGAGAAGGAAAACGGAGGAGGGGGAGTGTCAGAAAGAAAAAAAGTCAAGACGAGAGTAAATCCCCACACCCCAGCTCCCCTACCCTCCCCTCCCATTCCCCTACCACGCATCATGATCACGAGTTTGCTGCAGCGGTTAGTCACCCAAGCCACCTGTACCTCCACCCCCTTCATCTCCCCCTCCCTCACCCCCACCCATAGCCGCCCCTCCTGCTCAGCTCACATTCACGGACTTCCTCCTTCCCGGATCACTCTGCCTCCACCTGGTCGCCTCCCCCTCCCCCCTCCCCCCAACCCTCCCCTTCATCCCCTTCCCTCGCCTTCATTCGCATACCGCGATCATGACACCATCCCTCAGAGGCACCACATCACCACGGTGAACCACGTCATCAGACGACGACGCTGACGGCCCCCATGCATTGGATTGGGGAGGACGCCATCGCACGCACGCACGCACGCAAACACGCGAGGACACGACTTGCTACCGTGCTCGTCCTGCTGTCACCTCCGCTTGCGCCGCCGTCTTCGCCAGCAGGGAAGTGAAGTCGCACCCGTGGGAGGTCGAGTAAATCACTGGCTTACATGCAAGGAAGACTGCATGCACGGATTCACATGAACCCACTTCTCAGAAATTGAAAACCCAAACAAATCAAATCAAACGAAAATAAACAATTACACAAGAAACAAATAAACACACAAAGACATCATTTTACCCCCTTGCCGCGCTGAAATTGCCGGACAAAATAAGCTATTCTCAAAAGAACATGGTACTAAAAATATTGCCAAACACGACAAAAAAAACTTATGCATATTAGCTGAAAAATCAAACCAGAGATTAAGCTCACGCTAGTTCCTCTTATCATTCGCCTGATGACATTGTTTGCTCTCGCAATAATATTCGCCATTCGCCACTCCTCGCAGCGGAAGTATTAAATTATCGCTCGATCTCAAACAAAAAAAAAAAAGGTCGCCGTCATCAACAGATTCTGGTAGTTATCCCCGGTGCTTGGCTGGCCAATTACAAGCACAGCCCCGATGTCCTTGCTTTCAGGGAGCCAGCCATTCCGCCCCGATCCAGCGATCAAGGCGGAGACGCAAACAGACCGACTACACCGACCATCTCTCCACACACCCTCCTCCCCTGCCCTCCCCTCCCCTCCCACCTCCGCCATGCGACAACCTGCCTTCAACCGCGGCAACAGCGGCCAGGTAAGGCAAAACGCCGGTCGTGATATCCCTACCCCCTGGCCTCTCTCCTCCCCACCCCCTTTCCACCACCACCTCCACCTCTCACGGGCCGTTATATCCCGACCCCACCCTACCCCCCCCTCTTTCAACCCCAGAGGGTGGGAGGTGTGCGGGGAGTTTTCCTGCCTTGGGGCGATGGCGGAGAAGAGGGTGGGGGGAGACAGGGAAGTAGAGATAGGTAGAGGGAGGGAGGGAGGGAGGGAGGGAGGGAGGGAGGGAGGGAGTGGAGGAGGTAAGTAGTGGAAGGGGGGGGGAGGGGGAGAGGGGGAGAGGGGGAGAAAAGAGGAGAAAAGAGGAGGAAATAAGAAGCAACAGGAAAGTCGAGAGAGGAGGGGAGGGACAAACCCGTAGTTTATATAATCACCGTGGATACAAGTATGTATATATATATATATGTGTGTGTGTGTGTGTGTGTGTGTGTGTGTGTGTGTGTGTGTATTATATATATATATATATATATATATATATATATATATATATATATATATATATATATATATATATATATAACTAAAACCTTCTCTCGGTCACGCCCAAGCTCCCTCTCTCAGGCTAGACGACAGACAACCCCCCCCCTCCCACGCAGTAGATAAATGCCACTGCTCCAACTCCTGGCCGGCACTGTACGGACGTGACCGCGAGATCATTGTCGCTATTAATCAATTCAAGGCGAGGACTTAATTAGCCGTGGCTCGATCGGCTCATGGAAAGAGATCCGACCCGGCAACCGACGGGGCCCTGGCGAATGCGAGCAGGAGACTCCAATAGGAGGAGGGATAGGGGCGATGGAAATTGCAACAAAAAAGAGAGGGGAGGAGGAGGAGGAGGAGGAGGAGGAGGAGGAGGAGGAGGAGGAGGAGGAGGAGGAGGAGGAGGAGGAGGAGGAGGAGGAGGAGGAGGAGGAGGAGGAGGAGGAGGAGGAGGAGGAAGAGGAGGAGAAGGAGGAGGAAGTGGAGGAGGAGGAGTGGAGGAAGGAGGAGGAGGAGTGGGAGGAGGAAGTGGAGAAGGAGGAAGAGGAGGAGAGGATGAGGAGGAGGAGGAGGAAGTGGAGGAGGAGGAAGGAGGAGGAGGTGGGGGAGGAGGAAGGGAGAGGGAGGAGGAGGAGGAGGAGGAGGAGAGAGGAAGAGGAGGAGGAGGAGTGGAGGAGGAGGAGGAGAGTGGAGGAGGAGGAAGGAGGGAGGAGGAGGTGGAGAGGGGAGGGGAGGAGGAGGAAGGAGGAGGAGGAGGAGGAGGGGGGAGGAGAAAGAGAAGGAGGAGGCGGAGGAGGAAGAAGAAGAGGGGAGAAGGAGGAAGAGGAGAGGAGGAGGAGGAAGAGGAAGAAGAGGAGGAGGAGGAGGAGGAGGAGGAGGAGGAGGAGGAGGAGAGGAGGAGGAGGAGGAGGAGGAGGAGGAGGAGGAGGAGGAGGAGGAGGAGGAGGAGGAGGAGGAGAAGAAGAAGGAGAGGAAGAAGAAGAGCAGCAGCAAGCGGCGGGGGCGAACGAAAGAGCATCAAACGACAATCAGCGCTTCAACACCTGCAGCAGCTGCACACAATCCAAACAGGAACACACTCGCCACAAGACCTTATCCGTGAGCCTAATGGCGATCCCCCCAAATCCTATCATAACCGCCCCCTTGAACCTGACTCTACCTCTTCCCCTTCCCCTTTAACCACTTTTCCCCACCCTTTTCCCATAGCCCCCTTCCCCCCCTACCCCACACCTTCTCTACGGCTCTACCCTCCCCTATTTCATGGTTATACCCCCCACCCCCCTCTATCACCTTCACGACCCGGGAGTCCCAATTGGCCTGCCCAGCTGGAGAGAATAATTTACCCTCAGGACCTATGTGATGTTTGGGAGATGGAGGAGAATGGAGAGAGGGAGGAAGAGGAAGAAAAAGTGAAGGGGGAGAAGGACCGCCACAGCGATAACGACGACGACGAAAACGACAAAGAAACAATAATTAAAGAGCATTAGAGAAAAAAAACACGGAAAGGCGAACACTAACAGGCGACATGGCTGAGGAGAGAGATTGGGAAAAGCAAAGGAAAAAAAAACGTGTTAAATGAAAGACCTTAAATGGGATCCTTGCCGATGGACAGTTTCCACCAATCATATTTTCTTAATCCAAAGCTTCACCTATTTAAAATTCTTTTTTTAAGTGAATATCGATTATCTAATTAAAATATTAATACATAAAAAACAAAGTATTTCTACATCTGTATCTACATATCTATCTGTCCATCTACCTGTAAGTGTCAAAGGTTTCCAGTTTTCCCAAGATCTGACAATTCAAAATTATCAACATCAAACCATATTTTCCTTCAATCTACCTCCTTTCCCTCCAGGAGTTACATGATGCTTGGTTACATCAGACCATTCCCATTGTATGGTGATACGATTCGAACCCTGCCCGCACTCTGTGACCACATCCTTGCGAAACACTTAACTCATCCTCACACTTGGATTGTGTCAATAAATGTTTTCATCTCATGTGTTCCTATAACATAAAAATAAGCTCAAATACATGTACTCTTTAACCCCTAGAATCACACCTCAAACTCACTCACTCCCTCATTCCCTCACAAGCAAATCCCAAATCCTCGCAAGCCTCATCAAACAACACTCTCTCCTCATAATAATCAACAGTAAAAACAAGTCATTCAACGCATTCACAGAGAATTGTGAAAAAAACAACAGGAATCGGAGAACAAAAGACACAAAAACAAAAAAACAACAACAAAAACTCCGTTCCAGACGCCAAACAAGAATGACAACCAGGAACAGTAGCACCAGCAGAGACACAAAGGACCACAAACATCGTGCGTGAGGCTCGGCGGTGGCAGCAGGTGACCTAACCACAAAGCTCACATTACCCACCACCTGCCTGACCTGTCCACATCACCGACAACCAGCGATTCTATTTCTATAATACTTGAACATCTGCACAAATGGACGTACCTTCTATGGAGAGGGAGGGGGGAGAGGGAGGGGGGAGAGGGAGGGGGAGAGGGAGGGGGAAGAGGGAGGGGGAAGAGGGAGGGGGGAGAGGGAGGGGGGAGAGGGAGGGGGAAGAGGGAGGGGGAAAGAGGGAGGGGAGAGGAGGGGGGAGGGGAGGGGGGGAGAGGGAGGGGGGAGGGGAGGGAGGGGGGGAGGGAGGGAGGGAGGGAGGGAGGGAGGGAGGGAGGGAGGGAGGGAGGGAGGGAGGGAGGGAGGGAGAGGGAGAGGGAGATGGGGCAGTAATAATGGTAGGAAAGGGAAAGGGAAATTGAAAGAAAGATTGAGACGGAAAGGGAAAGTGAAAGTGAGAGTGAGAGTGAGTGAGAGGAGAGAAAAGTAGAGAAAAATAAAGAGAAATGAGCAATAGACAAGCACTAAATAAAAAAAGAAGTAGCAAGATTGATTGAGAGAAAAAATAAAAGTGAGTGAATGCAGGTAAGAATAAAAGAGCAAATGAATGCAAGCACATCACATGTACACACCTAAAAATAGATCTTTGTATCTGTTACCACAATACTCACTAGTATGAAAGAAAGGGAGATCTACTAGATATAACTTTGAATTAATTTAGCATAAGACTTGAAAGCACAGAGTATCTTGTGGAAAAAGGTCTGAGAACCAAGAGCTAAGCACAATCAACAAACTTATTTCAAGGGTATGACTGATTTCTCACAATGTGACAAGCGTGGAATCAAAACATGTTAGCTTCTAGTTGACGGCGGGAGTAATGTGTACAGACATGGCCCAGTGCTGTTTTGTTTTATTTTTGCGCACATAGATGGCTTCTCAAGGAGTCCTAAGTCAAATATTAGGCCTGACTTCACTTGTTTACCTCATTCCTTGAACATTTTAAAAAGTAAAACAATAATAATAATAAATCATTATTATTGTTGAAATTACCATTATTACAATAATAACAATAATAATGTTAGTTATAATAATAATAATTATAAAATAAATCACAAAAATTCCAGGAAAGGGGCAAATGGGTGAGGTAT
>NW_028234412.1:15457526-15460026 GCF_977035675.1 Penaeus japonicus
AAATAAGAAAACAATAGAGCAGGAAAAAAATTATTACAATGAAGGCCACTTTGCTACATTTCTTCTTTATGGAATGATCAAAAGTCCTAATTCTACACTGATTAACAATCCACTGTAAGTAATCTAGCTAGGAATCTTAACTTGATCTGAAATTCTTATAAAATAACATTTTTCACACAATGAGAAAATGTTCATAGGTATCTTGACATATATTTCCTGATGGAACAGACACTAACTCCTAAGAAAAATATCCTCCTTGTAACATTATCTTTTTTTTCCTTCTTCTTCTTCTTCTTTGCATTAGCATATTTAAGATGATTTGTCTGTGATCTTTCTGCCCACACAAAAAGCAATGTCATTTATCTACAAATCTTATAATTTCCGGCAAATTATTTATATTTTCTCTAAACACAGCTATGGCTCAACATAATCTCATCAAAGTACTGTACTTCTGCTTTCATGTCTAGGTATATCATGGGTCACCAGAGTGACTGGCCCGTCACAATCCATTAAATTCAAGATAAAGATAAAATGGAAAAGAATATCAATAAATTACATTCAGAAATCATTAGTAAAATTGATAACAATCTAACAGAAGGATCTCTTAAAAATCAGCTTTTCAAATCAATTTAACCCATTCCCGACGGGGGATTTCTAGCCTAGAATGTCCAAATGCCGGGGCGTTCGAATTATTAGGCCTAAATCAATTGAATAGCTGGCACAATACTGTGCCGCCCGGCAACTGGGCTTTTGAATGCGCGGTACACATGCTGTACCACCCGTCCTGTGTGGGTTAATCAACTGCCATCCTTATTGCATCCTGTTAAGTTTCTAGTTAAGTTTAATCAAATATAAATAATGCAACATCTAACAGATTGGCTATTGGATTCAGTCACAAATATTCTATATACTTTAGTTTCACTTCTACACCACTACAAATAGGCAATGACTACAATTTCAGTTTAGTGTACATAAATATTTCATCTTTTTCACCAAAGCCAGACGTCAAACCTGTTATTGCTTTCCTTAATGAAAAGTACATATTATCAAGTCATCTATGGCACTACAGCAATCAATTAACCCAATGATGACGGTGTGTCACACCCGTGTGACATGGCTAAATGCCTGATGATGGGGTTCCCGATGCAATATTGCATAGGCCCTGCATAGGTGGTTGCCACTTCTTGCCGGGCCCGTTGGGACAGGGTTAACCCTCTCTGGACGGGTGGTACAGTACTGTACCGCGCATTCAAAAGCCCAGTGGCCGGGCGGCACAGTATTGTGCCAGCCATTTAATTGATTTAGGCCTAATAATTCGAACGCCCCGGCATTGGGACATTCAAGGCTGGAATGCCCCCGTCGTAAGTGGGTTAATAAGAAAATTTTAAAACCAAAAAGATTTTTATAACAGACATACATAAATATCAGCTTAAAGATAAGTAACTGATAATAACTAATTTATAACCAACAAGAATATCACCAGTAATTCCTATCAGAGAGAGAAAATGTAGTATTTATGTGAAGCTTATGTTACTGATAAAGAATGAAAGTAAAAACCTACTACTTTGTATTTTGCATAAATACAGTCATGTATATGTAAAGAGCTATTACAGTACAGGTTCTTTGGAGTGTGCAGATCCACTTAATGATGAAAGTAATATCATGAATCAAAATTACAAGAAATACCATATATATACACTGTAGTTGATAATTGCAGCACCACAAAGTAACTTTTACAACAGCACTGTAAAGCATCAAAGCTTCCTTTCATTTAAGGAGAAATAATGATAAAAATAATGATAATGAAAATACTAATCACAACCATCCTAAATGCTATCACCATCATTATCATAATGCTTCCTTATGTCATCAGAGGTGATGATGATGATAATATGAAACCAACAAAAATCTCAATAACAAGAGGCATACAGTTCATAATGGTAAGTGAAGTTATACACCAGACATTCAGAAGCATTAAGAGAAAGAGATATTGGGCCATAAAGTTGTAAAGGAGATAAAATACCAACAAGAAACTGATAAAACTTTCAACAAACATAAATGCTTCTTTGATTTGCAATTTACATGTTGGAGGAAAGCCTGCTGCTTCAGCTAATCCTCACAAACAAAAAACTTATTGACATCAAACACAAGTAGTTTAGAAAATTTAATTCATAATGTATAAATATATATATATATATATATATATATATATATATATATATATATATAAATATATTGATATATATATATTGATATATATATATATTCATATATGTATATATATTTATATATGTATATATATGTATATGTGTCTATATATAAATATATATTTATATATGTATATATATGTATATGTGTATATATATAAATATATGAACATAAATATAAATATATATATATATGCATTATCAAGGTCTTAATTGTATATGAACAGATACAGAGTGGTGGGGTGGGGGTGGGTGGGTAGGGGTAGGGGTAGGGGTAGGGGTAGGGGTAGGGG
>NW_028234412.1:15465026-15472526 GCF_977035675.1 Penaeus japonicus
AGAAAGGAGAGGAGATAGAGAGAGAAAAGAGAGAGGAGTGAGAGAGAGAAAGGAGAGAGAGAGCAGAGATGAGAGAGAGGAGAGAGCCGGGTAGATGAGCTGGAGGAGAGATGAGGAGCGAGATGAGAGAGAAGAAAAGGAGAGAGAGAGGGAAGGAGAGAGGAACAAGGAGAGAGAGACGAGAGAAATGAGAGAGAGATGAGAGAAAGGAGAGAGAGCGTGAAAGGAGAGAGAGGAGGATTGAGAGAGAAAGAAAGAGAGAGAGAGAGGAGAGGGAAAAGAGAGAGAGAGCAGAGAAAACGAGAGAGAAAAGACGATGAGAGAAGGGAAAGAGAGAGAGAGAAGAGAAAAGAGAGAGAACGAGAAAAAAAGATGAAGAGAGAGAGAGAGAGAGAAGAGAGAGAGAGAGGAGAGAGAGAGGAGAGAGAGAGAGAGAGAGAGAGAGAGAGAGAGAGAATATGGGGGAGAGAGCAGAGAGGAAATGGGGGCGAGAGAGAGAGAAAGGATAGAGAGTGAGAGAGGAAAGGAGATAGAGAGAGACGAAAGGACGGAGAGAGAGAGAGAAAGCGAGAGGAGAGAGAAAGGAGAGAGAGAGAGAGCGTGAGAGAGGAGAGAGACGAGGAGAGTGAGAGAGAGAGGAGAGAGAGAGAGATTGGGAGAGAGAGAGAGGTTAGGAAAGAGAGAGAGAGAGAAGGGAGAGAAGAGAGAAAGGAGAGTGAGAGAGAGAGAGAGAGGAAGAGAGAGGGAGCAGAGAGAGAGAGAGAGAGCGAGAGGAAGAGGAGAGAGACGAGAGAGAGAGAGGGGGGGGGGGAGAGAGAGGAAAGGGGAGAGAGAGAGAAAGGAGTTAGAGAGAGAATAAGGAGAGAGGAGAGAAAGGAGAGAAGGAGAGAGAAAGGAGAGAGAGAGAGAAAGGAGAGGAGGGAGAGAATAGAATGGAGAGAGAGAGGGAGAAAGGAGCGCGAGAGCGAGAAAGGAGAGCGAGAGAGAAAAGAGATGAGAGAGAAAGGAGAGAGAGAGAGAAAGGAGAGAGAGAGAGAAAGGAGAGAGAGAGAGAAAGGAGAGAGAGAGAGAGAAAGGAGAGAGAGAGAGAAAGGAGAGAGAGAGAGAAAGGAAGAGAGAGAGAGAAAGGAGAGAGAGAGAGATGAAAGGGAGAGAGAAGAGGAGGAGAGAGAGAAAGGGAAAAGAGAGAGAGAAGAGAAGGAGAGAGGGAGAGAGAAGGAAAGAGAGAGAGAAGGAGAGAGAGAGGAGAAAGGAGAGGAGAGAGTGATAAGGAGAGAGAGAGGAAAGGAGAGAAGAGAGAAGGAGAAAGAGAGAGAGAAAGGAGAGAGAGACGAGCTAAGGAGAAGAGGAGAGAAAGGAGAGGAGAGAGAGAAGGAGAGAGAAGAGAGAGAGAGAGGAGAGAGTGAGAGAGAGAGAGAGAGGAGATGAGAGAGAGACCGAGGGAGAGAGAGAGAGAGATTGAGAGATGAGAGGAGAGAGAGAGAGGAAAAGGACGAGAAGAGAGAGAGAGAAAGGAGAGAGAGAGAAGGAGAGAGAGACGAGAAAGGAATGAGAGAGAAAGGGAGAAGAGAGCGAGAGAACGGAGGAGGCGAGAGAAAAGGGAGAGGAGAGCGAGAGTAAGGAGCGAGAGAGAGAAGGCGAGAGACGAGCGAGACAGGAGAGAGAGAGCGAACGGAGAGAGAGAGAGAGAGAACAGAAAGGAGAGAAAGAGGAAAGGCGAGAGGGAGAGAAAGGAGGAGCGAGAGAGAAAGGACGAGAGAGAGAGAAGAGGAGAGAGAGAAAGGAGGAGAGAGAGAGAGAGAAGAGGGAGAGAGATGAAGAGGACTGAGAGAGAGCGGATGGAGAGAGAGAGAGAGGAGCGGGAGGGAGAGGAGAGCGAGAGAGAGCGATGTAGAGAGAAAGGGAGAGCGATGTGAGAGGAGAAAGGAGGCGAGAGAGAGAAGGGTAGAGAGAGAGAGAAAAGATGAGAGAGAGAGAGAGAGAGAGAAAAGGAGAGAGGAGAGAGAGAGAGAGGGAAGAAAGGAGACAGAGAGCGAGAAAGACCCAGAGAGAGAGAGAGAAAGATGAGAGAGAGAGCGAGAGCGAGGAGAGAGAGGAGAGGGAGGGGAGGCGAGAGAGGAGAGGGGAGGAGACTGAGATGAAGGAGAGAGAGAGAAGGAGAGAGAGAGAGAGAGAGAGAGAGGAGAGAGGCATGGATGAGAAGAAAGGAGAGAGAGAGGAGAGAGAGAAAGTGGAGGAGAGGAGAGAGCGAGAGAGAGGATGGAGAGAGAGAGTAGAGAGATGAAGAGAGAAGAGACGTGAGAGAGAGAAAGGAGAGAGCGAGGAGATGAGAGAGAGAGAGGAGAGTGAGAGAAGGAGAGAGAGAGAGAGAGAGAGGAGAAAAGGAGAGAGAGGAGAGAATGAGAGAGAGAGAGAGAAAGGAAGAGAGAGAGAGAGAGAGAGAGAGAGTGAGAGAGATGGAGAGGGCGCAGAGAGAGAGAGGAGAGAGGACGACGCACGAGAGAGAGACGAGAGGAGTGAGAGAGGAGGAGAGAGAGAGAGAGAAAGGAGGAGAGAGAGAGAAAGAAAGGAGGAGAGAGAGAGAGAGTGAAAGGAGGAGAGAGAGAGAGAGAGAGAGTGAGAGAGAGAGAGAGCGAGAAGAGGAGAACGAGAGAGAGAGAGACGATAGAGAGAGAGAGAGAGTGGGGCGAGAGAGAGAGAAAGGAGAGAGAGAGAGAGAAAGGAGAGAGAGAGAGAGAGAGAGAGAGAAAGGAGAGAGAGAGAGAGAAAGGAGAGAGTGAGAGAGAGAGAAAGGAGAGAGTGAGAGAGAGAGAAAGGAGAGAGTGAGAGAGAGAGAAAGGAGAGAGTGAGAGAGAGAGAAAGGAGAGAGTGAGAGAGAGAGAAAGGAGAGAGAGAGGGAGAAAGGAGAGAGAGGGAGAAAGGAGAGAGAGGGAGAAAGTAGAAAGAGGGAGAAAGGAGAAAGAGGAAGAAAGGAGAAAGAGGGAGAAAGGAGAAAGAGGGAGAAAGGAGAGAGAGAGACAGAAAGAAAGAGGATGATTAAAAAGGGAGAGAGGGTCCGAGGGAGAGTAAAAAGGGACCGACCTGAAGAGGCGTTTACGAGGGAGAGTGAGAGTTTAAAAAGGAGAGACTGAGAGGGGGCGAGGGAGAGTAAAAAGGGAGAGAGGGTCCGAGGGAGAGTAAAAAGGGAGAGAGGGTCCGAGGGAGAGTAAAAAGGGAGAGAGGGTCTGAGGGAGAGTAAAAAGGGAGAGAGGGTCCGAGGGAGAGTAAAAAGGGAGAGAGGGTCCGAGGGAGAGTAAAAAGGGAGAGAGGGTGTGAGGGAGTGAAAAAGGGAGATAAAAATAGGGAGGGAGAGAAACAGAGAGACAGAGAATAAAAGGGAGATAATGAGGAGACAAGAGAGGGCAAAAGGGAGGGAGTTTAGGGAAGGTTAAGAAGTGTTGAGTATGTGTTATATGTGTGTTGTGTTGTGTTGTGTGTATCCACACACACACACACACACACACACACACACACACACACACACACACATATATATATATATATATATATATTGTGAAGATAATCTCTGTCCCTTTGAAATATCATAGGTACAGTGTTCAGGTTATTACTATTACTACCTTTAATCCAAGGTCAATCACCTTCTACGCAACTAAGTAATGGACCAGAAAATACACCCACACGCAACTGGGAATTACTTCCCTGGACAACAAAATGAAAGATTTCAATTTCTTGGAAATTACTTCACAGGAAACTAAAGGCAATACTCCTGCAGTTATTTGAAATCTTGACAAAATGCAACATTAAATACACTGCTCTGATTTGGGCTGGCTTAACCCCTTAATTCTGAAAATATTCAATACAGCCAACATTAAAGCTGCAGGGTCTATAGAGTTAACTTCACTTTAAATTGAAAGCTTTTCAGTCAGCAAAAAGTATATGAGAGGGAAGAGTAAAGCTTCTCTTAATGAGTCATAGCAAATAGGTACTAAATAAAAAAAGAATACTTTACTACAATAACTAACTGTTAATGACGATGGAGAATATGGAAAAATTGCCACATAGATCAATATTGCTTGGAGTGATTATCATAGTGTTGCAAATACTAATGAGAATCATTAATTCACAACAACAAAAAAATCAAATACAAAAATGCAAATCCACTCACTCAATTATGTATCATTACCCATCATTTTCAAAGATAAAAATTGGCTAATTAACAAAAAAGATAGTATGTAGCTAAGAAATAAAAACAATTCCTTTATCAAAAATTCTCCCCAAAATATACTGAAAAGAATTAAATAATAAAACTAAATAATGACCCATTTAATCAAATAACTGAGCTAATTTTTCCCTTTTTACTTCAGAAATTTTGCTTAGTATTGAGGGTATACCTAAATCCTTCATTACCTCCAAAGAACAACATTCCATTTTACATTTCAGATGAATAAAATATTACAGCTTTCATGTCCACTCACTGATATCAAGATCAAATCATCTTTGTTCTGTCTACATGTGTCTGGAGAAGAGGAGTGATGATGCATAAATAATTTATGTTTCAGCGCCCAAAATAGGAATGCTGTTTCTTCCAATCACATCTGTGGTCTCCCTCACTTTATCTTTTTTACCAAACACCACGAACCCGAGAGAACGTAACCCTTGCACATGGGAAGACACTGGCATATTAAACAAGCAATAAGAACAGTATGCAGATGACACTTTTCGGGAGTGAATTCTTATCACTAAAATGTCACCTACACCATCTATGGGTTGACTTTGAAACAGTTACTACACTATCAATTTCGTACACCACAGCCTACACAGTCCATGTGAGAAAGTTGTGGTCATCTAGCATCCCTGACTTGCATCCGATCACTAAGCTAGCGAGTTGACTGGAGAGCAGAGGCACTGGGCCAGGGATTGAACCACTGTCCATCAGGCTAGTAGCCAAATACTGCACCACACACCAGATCCCTCCTCCCCCTCAAAGTAAACAGCATCATCCAAATAAAGGTATATAAACTAATAATAATTGTAATAATAGTAATAACAGTAACAATAATAAAAAAAAATATATCAATAATAATAATAATAATAATAATAATAATAATAATAATAATAATAATAATAATAATAATAATAATAATAATAATAATAATAATAATAATAATAATAATAATAATAATAATAATAATAATAATAATAATAATAATAATAAT
This sequence comes from Penaeus japonicus, assembly GCF_977035675.1. NCBI lineage: Eukaryota > Metazoa > Arthropoda > Malacostraca > Decapoda > Penaeidae > Penaeus > Penaeus japonicus. The sequence continues at coordinate 15,470,243 of NW_028234412.1, forward strand.
AATAATAATAATAATAATAATAATAATAATAATAATAACAATAACAATAACAATAACAACAATAATAATAATAATAATAACAATAACAGTAACAATAATAACAGTAACAATAATAATAATAATAATAATAATAATAATAATAATAATGTTAAAAATAGTAATAATAAAAATAGTAATATCAACAATAACAATAACAATAACAATAACAATAACAATAATAAATATAACAATAATAAATATAACAATAATAATAATAATAATAATAATAATAATAATAATAATAATAATAATAAAAACATCAACAGCACCACCTATAACAGTAACAATAATAATAATAGCAATAATAATGATAAGGATGATGATAATGGTGATAAAATACTTTCTGATTACCATCACCTACATGTCTACGCCACACATTTTTACTCAAAATATAAGCAAGAATTTACCTTAGTAAATAGTAAATGCATCTCTAAAATAAAATATCACATTGATGCAAATCTAATACTAGATTCATAAGACACCAACAGAAATGCCCCTAACACAAAAATGTGTGACGCTGCTTGCCACACACTGGATCACAGGTGCACCACTATAATCATAGGGTGGAGTCTTCCACGAACAACTTGATGCTGAACTCTACCTCTTACAACCCAAACCTTAAGATAACAGCAAGATCTTCCGTCAATTACAAAAGAAAACTCCTTTACAAACCAACTTCCTCTCTTACATAGCAATTATGTACAGATTATACACAGTGGTTTTACTTGTGGAGTGCAAGGCACAGATTGGGCTGTGCTTCATTCATACTTGCTTATTTGTTTGTTTATTGTAATATGATATACTCAGTTTTACCTTTAAGTTTATAATATAAAACACACAAAAATACCAACTGTACAAACAAGTGAGAAAAACTGAAGCTGGTAATGGCCATAAAGAACACAAAAAACAACACTACTAGTATGAAAAATTATCTACACAAGGTAAAGACACAATCCAAAGTCCATTAATCTATGTTTATGCAGTTACATTTAAGATACCATGGCCTCTGCACTTTCCACTTGGGCAAAAGGACACTTCCACCATGTATATTCTGGTAAGACATATAATGTTTAATAGGCACTTCCAGTCATATCAAAATAAGACTCTTTTATCATAATTATATCAACTGTGTTCTACCCAAACCCACTTTATACTTGACTGCAATGGATGACCCACAATCTGAAGTTCAACATGACAATGGCACAGTGTCAAGTCATCGCTCCAGCCTCTATACTTGGCACATCAGCAAAGCCTAACAAATCTCTGCCGCATACATTCAGAAATGTCTAGCCTACTTACTCTAATGCATCAAAATACACGTAGTGGAAGATTCTAAGCATTAACCCGAAGGCACAAGGTCAGTGAAGGACACAAAGGAATCTTCTAAACATTTGCTGGGAGAGCTTATGGACCTCTATGGTTATCACTGGGAAGTAGCCAAGCTCTACTTAGCCATAAACACAAGGTGCAGATATTCTGCCTATGCCAAAGTGCAAAACATCGAGACCATAGCTTATTATTATCCTTATTATTCTGGACAATTACCAAAAATATAATTGCACACTGCAAGGGTTCAAAAGTAACCTTAATAAACAAGACATCCTTTTTTTACCAAAGAGTGTCCATGATCTAACTACTTGTATCATCAGTATACATATACTGCTCACATTATAAGAAAGTTGGTTACATACAGAAATAAGTAAATAATCAACTCAAGAAGGTTGTAAACCTACATTTTCCTAAAGGATGGATTAAGACAACATAGTATGATCTACAAAGCTTATGTGATAAAAGAAAAATATATCTATTTCTACAGCGAGCAGAAAATTCACAGAGTACTCATAATTAACCCAAGAGAATTTGCTCTAGCCCTATTCCATCATATGATTGATTCTAACCAACACAGATTAACTCTTTCACCTGAAAAGACCCGTCTGATCCTTCTGGTGAGCGAATCTCCCTACGCCACGGGGGTTTAGTAACGGCATCAACACGGATCCTTATCCATGTCTTCAGTGATTCATCCCAAAACATTTCCCTTGGAACCGGACTTTGGTAAACAGGAATGATTTACAAACAGAGTGACGTGCAATTTCATAATCCCTGGGAAACTTGAAGCCAAAGAAATTCATGAGCAACCATCTTTCTTCTCTCACTGAAGAACACATCTAGATTTCTCAACAAAATAAAATCTGCAACACTTGTCCTTAAGCCTCGTTAAGCTGATAACATAATTATAAGATCA
>NW_028234412.1:15487526-15502526 GCF_977035675.1 Penaeus japonicus
TCTCTGGAAAGCATCCCACACCCAAAGACCTCACTTTCCTTAACTGAACAAAGAACTGCAAAGGAAAGATATAAATACTAAATTTCTATCAAAAACATCTATTCCCCAAGATAGAAAACCCAGAATCACAACAGAAAACACTAATTTAGGATACTTTTCTGCCAATTAATGGTATTTGAGTTGAACAAGTTTTATACTATTGGACTTACAAGGCAGTGTCGTTCCATCTGTCGTAATATTATGTGTTCTTATATATACGCTTAGGATGGTAATCTTCATTTATCACAAATGAAAAGTTTAATATTTAGTCAGCATTAACTACTATCTTCCTCCTAAGGATACCGAAGGTCTTTCATGTGATCCGTTGTATTAATGGCAGTGTTTACTTATATGATTGAGGTATAGTATATTTGTATGTACATTGTATGTTTCTTCCTTATAGATTGATCCTTCTGGAGTGATGATTTTAGTGAAGGCAAGCGATGGTCAGTCAGTCCAGGTCAAGCTACAGGAGCCTCTGCAGGTAAGATGGATGAGCAATTGTGTCTCAGTTTTGTTCACATTTCAGCAAGAAACATATAAACATTTTATGTTCTTGGTAATTATACTTAAAGGGTCATACTGTATTATTTAGGATGATCATATTCATATATGAATATGATATGAATATTGCTTTTTCACATATTTGTCCTTCTCTCTCTTTCCTTGTCTCTCTAAAAGTGCAACACACAAAGAAAATATATATATATTTTTTCCAGGAAAACCTTGAAGGCCTCATAGAAATCCATGGCATTGGTCAGGGTCGTCAGGTTATGTGCCAGAGTTACGTGTCCTTTCCCATGGAATATGCCAGCACCTTCGGTGAGCATGGTGATTTTGTATGTGGAAAAGATTTAATATATTGGCAATGTGTTTGGTCAGCGTGACATTATTACTCAAATACTACTTGGTGTCTATAGTTTTGATTATTGTTTAACTCATTATCTTTCTTTTTTATATGAAATATTATTGAAATTTTATTCTTTATGATATTCAAACTTTTTGGTATGACATTAGTATACTTGCTATATAACATCTGAAAATGCATATCTAGAAATCAGAAAGAGAAGAAAGAGCTACTTCATTTACTTCTGAGTGCTTCCACAAGGGAAACTGGTATACTAGCCAATCACAAACCAACACTACCCATCAAGGAATGTGGCTTTAAAAAAAAACATTATCTTATAAACCCACTCTTGCCAATCTTAGATATAAGTAAGAACCTTATACTTTGTAAATATCTTTATTATTATTATTTTTTTTATTTTTATCTCTCTTCTTATGCAATCTCTATGCTTTCTGATATGAGTTCTTGTTTTGCAGATATGGATGCCTATGACCAAGCAATCAGACTTTTGCATTCTGTGACTCCAAATCCATGGAAATTTGACTAATTCTTCATAAATAATAATTTTGTGTCTCTTTTGTTCAAGAATGTGATTTATTTCAGAAGAAGAATTTATATTAATTTTTGTTTTCACTGGAGGAACTGGAGAAAAATTTAGGCTGTATGCCATTACAAAAATATAATGGCTAACTGTGATGTAAAGACAAATATTACAGTATTGTCAGTTTCAAAGGATAAAATAGGTTTACAAATATAAAGAAAGGATATTTGTTGTAACTTTTAAGTGGGCTAAACCATAATAAAACCATATTTTAAAAGATGTGTTACTCCTTTTCCTTCTTGAACCTAAGCATGCCAGCCATAAAATGCATTACTTTTTTATCAATGTGAAGATGCAATTAACAGGATGATTGATGTTGGATTGTTGATTATGATGATTTAGAACAGAAAAATAGGTTATTTGGACAGGTTACATTCAGCCTGTCATCACCTACCTGTTAAGTGCATCTTCATTTTGATACGAAAAATGAGTGTAGCATTTATGAATTCCTCATATATTTGAAACTCGGTGTAAGTTTAAAGATATTTTATGTGCAAATTAAGTCTGCTGTTATCTATCAACCATCTTTGAGTCACAAAAGACAAAGTTTAAGATCTGGTATATTTTTTGTCACTTTGCATCAATTAACATACAATCTACTGTGTATTAAATAATTAAATCAAGTAATCAAGTAAATGGCAATGTGTATCAGGAAAAGATCCCTATAAAAGCTGAATATTTGTTTTATATTAGATATCTTCTTTTATGTGTGTGGCTTGAATGGACAATAATCAATTAAAAGCCTAAAAGTCAATAATCTTTACATAAAGATGTACTGGAGAATAAAATATATTTTTGAGCTTGCATTCCTCCTGGTCTGTAATATTTATAAGTGAAATTTAAGGTGCCTCAATTTATTGTTAGCATAATTATTCAGTAAATGAAATAATTAAGATCTTTTATCTTAACCCATTCGCGCCGGATGACTTGCTATCATGTTCAGTGGTTTCTGGGTCAGACACCGGCGACAAGATATTTAATCAAGGCCGGTGCGCCAGGTGATAGGGCGTACAGCGCTTGGTTGCAGCTAGTGTGCCCGAGAGTCCCGAGGCGTTAGGCTTATGTGTTCGAATACCCCGGCATTCCGACCATTTAGAGCTGAAATAGCCCCGTCGTGGATGGGTTAATGGTGCCTGGACATTGAAAGTAAAAGTTATTAACCCGGTAACTCTGGGTGGCATGTATATCACACTATGATTTAAACAGTCTTGGCAATGGATAGCAAGGCATCCATGCAATGAAAGAAGTAGTGAAAAGAATGTACTTTCTTTGCTCAAAGTGTATATATATATATATATATATATATATATATATATATATATATATATATATATATATATATATATATAAGTGAATAATCATAACATGCCAAGGTGCTTCTCCGATATACCCACACTGGAGGGAGTCGGCACCAGGGGCAGATCCATCCCCACAGAAAAACTTCAGTGCCATCTCCAGGGCAGCTCATTAAACCAATAGATGAGAACAGATGCAAGGTTTGCAATAACCATGGTATGATAAAGGGGATTCAGACTCTGTGTTCTGAGTGTGGGGTGGCTCTTTGTCAGTATACTTCTCAAACAGTGGTGATGTGGTCATCTTTCTTGTTCTTAGTGTAAATGAAAAAGAAAAAAATGTTTTTTCAAAAATAGGGACTAAAACTTAGAAAAAAAAAACTGTTTTTGTCAGCCAATAAAACCATGTTGCTTCCTTTACAAAGAGTGTAATTAGCTAATATAGAGTCCATACAACAAATATCTATTACATCCTTGAGATGTAAGTGGCAAGGATTGATCTTACAATATGGTAAAAAGAAATGAATTACACAAAAGGGTTGCTAGAATTTCAAAGAGAACGTATATAAAGCTAATGAAGTGTACAACTCATCATACAGCACTGACTGATGTTGAAAATAAAATCTTGAGAAGGATAGTTATGATTGTTCCCTGGAGGGATGACCAAGTGCTCTGTACACCTGGAGTTAACAGGTTAAGGCATTATCATAGAGGCTTAAAATCCTTGCAATGGGACATTGGATGGCTGTCAAAAAGCTCATAGCATAGCCTGTACTATCATATGGTAATTATTCTGCCATGCTCTTTTACTTTGGATGGATCTGAGATAAATATATTGATAGTGGCAAAGGCTGACAATTCCAGTGATAAAGGACAGTTCTATGAAGGGGAAAGTTTTGAGTTATGAGAATCAAACTTGAGTTAAAACTGGTTTTGAATACATATATCTCTATAGAATTACCCATAAGAATATTAATGACAAATAAAAAAAAAGTATCTTAAGAAGGGCTTAAACCACCATCTCTTTGTTTACCTGCTGAGGATTCTTAGGAAAAGGGAAAAATATATAAAATTAAACAAAATTTTAACCTACATACCTTAATCTTCTAAATGATTTGTGTGTACTATTGCTATGTATATTTAAGAGCAAGGTTTTAGGAATATCCAAATGGTGTTGGGGTAATCCCCCTAAAAAGTAAAAAAAAAAAGGAAAATTATGTATCTTCCATGTGTATGCTTCAGCTTAACCCTCTCTGGACGGGTGGTACAGTACTGTACCGCTCATTCAAAAGCCCAGTGGCCGGGCGGCACAGTATTGTGCCAGCCATTCAATTGATTTAGGCCTAATAATTCGAACGCCCCGGCATTGTGACATTCAAGGCTAGAATGCCCCCGTCGTGGATGGGTTAACATGTTCTTCAGCCTTTCAATCCAAATCCTCTGGATGGCATGCATTGAAGATGGCACCTTCCTGGCCGAAACTCCGGTCGTCATGTAAGGTGACGGCACCTTTTCTTCCTCAGATTCTGGGCGTGATAAGATAAGCCCAGAATGCGAGCTTAGGCCTACGTGGTAGCCTCCCGGAAATGTATCGCGTGCCTGGGATCACTGACCCGGAGGATTTCGGTTAAGATCTGCTTTTACCCTTGGATATTATACTTTAGAGATGTTTTAGCATAACTGGAACTAAGTGAAATATACAGTTGAATGGGTGGTTAACACTTCCTTCCAGAGAATATGCATAAAAAATATAAAGATATAAAGACAGGACTGAAAAAAGAACATGAAAAAGATGGAAGGAACAATTGAGTTCAGTTCAGTTCAGACAGATATGCGAAGATGTCGCTTCGCCCGGGCTATATGCACAAGGCGGCCTGGCCTCTGCCAGCTATGAGTGTTGACTCATCTTATCTAATCTTATCTGATCATCATTGCTGAATTCAATTCAGCTCAGTTCAGAGAGATTTTGCGAAGACGTTGCTTCGCCTGGGTTGTGTGGATGGGGTAGCCCGGTCTCTATTGGCTATAAGTGCTGACTCATCTGATCATCATAACTGAACTTTTACCGTGGCGGTCGGAGTGCCTGTAGGCGCTCCAGTTGCCAGGGGTGTAGTGACAGGCATAGCCGTCTAACCAGCCCGGCGGCTGTCATCTCTGGGCCCTGCCTGAGGAAGCGAGTGTGCTCGCATTCCATCAGGTAGTGCTCTAATTTGGCGTCCGGCGCGCCACAATACTCACAGTGTCGCTCATCTTGCCCAATAGTGGGGATGATTTGCCACGCACAAGGGTAGCCTATTCTCAGTCTGTGCAGACTGACTTTAGCACACCTTGATATTCTGGGAGAGAGTATCAGCGACTCATAGCCTGTGGCGTTTGAGTACCAGCTGGCCGAGAGGGAGGTTCTCGCTTCCTCTCTGTGTCGCTGCAGGGCACCAACCTACCCTGCAACCATTGTTTTACGCCTTAGCAGTTCCCGGCTAGGATGCACCACAAGACCACTCAAGGGTTTCTTCCTGCCTTCCTCCGCTAACCTGTCAGCTACATCATTCCCTTCAATACCAACATGGCTTGGGATCCAGTTGATGATGATGCGTCTTCCCTGATCCAGGATTCTCTGAGCAATGGTGAGAATCGAGGTTACCAGGTAAACGTTATCAAGGGGTGTGCTTTGTTGCAGGCTGTCAATGGCGGCCCTAGAGTCTGTGTGTATGACAACATGCCCGTCCGTCTGGGCTGCATGGGCTAGGGCTCCCATAATAGCTACTGCCTCTGCCTGGAGCGAGGAGGCATTGTGAGTAAATAACTAGAAGCAGTGAACATATTCTGTAACTTTGCCTTAACGTGAAAGTGCACATCGTCAAGATATAGATATGCACTCTTGTGGCAAAATTTGCAATATTAACACAATATAAACAGTTATTTTACCAAATTAATCTTCCCATGTGTGATGGTCCTTGTGAGGATTTTATGAGAGACGTTACACATAAAGCAAAAGTTATGTCTTCATTCAACAAATGAGACTGCACAAATATAAGGGTTTTATTATTGTATTTAGATATTTTTGTTACAAGATTGAACAGATATAGAGAACTGACAAAGAATATTGACAATTCTTAATCATGATTTTCTTGGAATTATTTCTTTGCTCCTTGTGTACTACTAATCTTACTATGCTTCTAACCAATATAAAATCTGATTGTACTACTAGAAGAGCAATGAAACTTGATACAAAACATTTGGGATTCTCTAATTTTTACTCACATTTTATTTAGAGAAAATTTAAAGGTAAAAAAAATATTACTTTAACTTTGCATGACAATCATTTATAGGGAATCTTATCATATATAACCCCCTCTTGTGGAAATGTAATATATATATTGCTGTCTGAATAAAATTATAATAGAGATCTGAGCACTTATTCTTTCTTTGTAACAATGGTTATGTAATTATAATATGGCCACCTCAGCAGACAAATGGCCCATGGCATTAGACCTGCACACTTCAAAATATCTTGGAGTTATGTCAAGGAGCCAAAAACACCCTGTCATTAACCTGTTAAGAAAATGGGATGTGACCCTTTCTGGACATCTAAGCAAAGGGGATAAAAAAAAAAAAAGTACATAATAGTGTATTTGTGTCCAAAGACCAAGGTCCAGGGTTTTAAGTCCCTTTTGATAACAGCTTTTAATTGCAAAAGCAAAATCTTCCTTGCCTAATCTGCTAATTATTTTTTCTTTATTTACACTTAAATCATAAATCACTCACTGTCCTTCCACCTAAGAATGTGATATACAGTATTTGCAATGTAAGTATTTCCAGAAACCTCTTCCTGTAAAAACCATTAATCCTCACAATATATAAAATTCTAAAACTCTAAAATTCCTGATATTTTTGGACTGATTTTAACCCTGTCACGACGGGGCCTTGCACGTTACAATGCATAGGCCTAAATCAGTTGAATAAACGATGCCATATGGCGTCACCCAGCGAACGGGCCTTGAATGCGCAGTACCGTAGTGTACCACTCGTCCAGAGAGGGTTGAGATACTTCTGTGCTACATTGCCTCCACTTCTACCATATACTTTATTTTCCTCCTGTAGTGCTTACATTCCTGTTCTCCTCTCTTTCCTTTTCGCAATGCCCACTTACAATGTTTATCAAAACAGGTCACAGGGAAAGAGGGAGAGAGAAAGACAGACTGATATATTATGTATTCATTTGTATGTGTAAAATGCCCATAATATTCATATCCTGTAGCTGTAACTCTCATCACTATATTCTTACAAACTTTTCATGTCTCTGTGGTAGAACATATAACATGTAATATCTTTGCAATAGATAGAATAATTATACAATAAAGGCAATAGCTTATTTAAACAGTATTCCAGTGTTCATAATATTTAAAGTTTGAAGCCACTGGGAAGTAAAAAGAAACAACAGTAAGAGAGGATGATAAATTCTTATTTAATTTTAACATACATCCAGAAGTAATTAATTTACACAAGGTAAACTAATGAGCCATATAATTAAGTATAGGAAAATTGTCAATTAAATCATCTCCTAGGCTACATGTACAATATATTTTTTTGAAACTTCATATAATTTCTTGTTTTGAAATTCATATTTTTACACTTGATATCACACTGTCTACTCAAAAGAAAATTACATTCATGATATTTACAAGTAAAAATTACTTTAAATATATTACGAAACTCATAAGAAGGAAGGCATCTGAACAACAGCTATTTTTTCTGAAATCTTTTGCAATCTAAGAAATATGTCAAAATGCAAACTTTATTATCAATATGTATAAAAGAATAATAGTTCTGCTAGTTAACATCTGTCCATTTTAACTTTTGTGACAAATGAAAAAGAAAATACTTGGTACAAAGGGAAAGTTCCTGGAACCCAAGACAAAATTTTATCTACATTGAGCTTTCAATAAAAAAGGAAATGATCAAACAAAGGGTTTTGGCAATTCCTCTGTCACCTTCAAATAGACTCACAACCTGTACTTTGTTTAACCATTATTATCAATATGTCAAATATTGAAAATCAACTTGTAATTCTTTATCACAAAAAATATAAATATATATGTTTATCTCATTATATAATACTATTATACTAAAGATAAACTAAAAAGTACCAGATTTAATGCTTGTGGGTTGTGCAATAGAATATCACTTCACAGTTACTGCAGCAGATGATGATGGCACTTTGCTAACTGTATCCAGGGACATGCACTTACAGGTGCATGATGTTACAGGGCACTCTGTATGTTCCCTGAGAGAAGGTAAAGTAGATTAATAAATCATACTTCTATTTAATTTCCACTATTTCATATTGGTATGAGATGCCATATATCTGTTTTCCAACTGGAAATATCCTGTATATATAGATATCTATCAATAATTTCCTATCTGAATTATTTGCAATACATTTACATTCAACTAACTGATAGAGAAAAAATATATATACACATACTTGAACCACTCCATGAGGTGATGTGCATGTCCACCATGTCTACAAGTCTGGCACCAAGTGAACCATGAAGTGAAGTTGCTAAGTTTCCTCTTGCAAGAAGCACCATCGTTATTGGGAACATTGGACGGGCCATCAGCACCCTCTTCTACTGCCAGGCTTTTGGAAGTAGAACTTCCCCATCCCGAGGGAGTTCCCATGTGTACCAGACATAGGGAGCAGCGTGGGAGGGGCTTCTTGCAGCTTGGACAAGCTTGCATCTGAAAGATGGATTGAGAACATTGCACTCATACTGGAAGAAATGATGAATAAATTCTTCTTATAGGAAGGATAACTGTTACCTTATTTTTAGTGAAACAATGAAAAAACAAGAAATTCTGTTTACCTTAGACTTTGTGGCTGAGCCTGTCCCATATCTTGCATAAGGATTTCTAGGTCTACCAGGAGCCTGGATATAGGCTGAAATACTTTTATTGCAGAAATAACATGAGATATATATGTGCTGTGGTGGTCTCTCTGCGTATTTGTTGTGATTCATTATAACATCTAGTTGGGCTCTCTCATTCCACAGGCGCAAGCTATCTAAAAGGTTCCGGTAACTGCAAAAGATTAAACAATAAAATTAGTGTTGTAAATCTTTAGATATATTTAAATAAATCAATATTGGTGAAGGAGACAACAAGTGGATACAATGAAAATATGAATAGGCATAGCAGAAAGAATTGAATAAATCTGATGAAAATACAGAGGAAGAAATGGTACATAAGGGACAGAGAAAAAGATAAAAGGAAAGGCAAAAATAAATAAATCACTGTATGTGCTCTAATTTGTTAAATGATTATAGAAAGCATTTTAAATCCCTGTACATGTAATATGAATGGCTACCATGATATCAATAAATCAAAAATACCTGTTGACATAATGTAATACTAACATTTGTAAGTACAAGAATGTATTTATGAATAATTGGAATAAGAATTCAATATTCTGATACCATCAGTATCTTTCAAAGAAGACCTTACCTCTGTACCCAATGGCTCAATCGAGAATCCTTATTGATAACATGCTGAAGTGTGTGGATTGTGACTAATGCAACAGTTTGCACATCACCTGTAAGATCTACATACCGCTGAAGCAACTCAATGCCCTCAGGACAGAGACCTAAAACACAGAGATCATCTATGAAAATAGATTCTGAAAGAAATGGGATATGACATTTTTCATTGCTTTTACAATGTGTCATACTTTCATTTCATAATGAAAACTCTTATCCATATTCGTCTTCAATGTTACAAACTATACTGACCTGTGAGCAAGATCCCGTCAAGGTTTCCAGCCTCTGTAAGTCTTGTTTTCAGCCTTTCTAAGTACTCCATTAGTCTGGTATCACTTAAGTAATTACATGCAAATGCTACTCTATCTTGAATTGCCATATCTGTTTCTCCCTGTAAAGACAAGGAAGGATACACAGAGCAGGTTAACGACCAAGATTATAATCTTTATTATTTTCTATTAAACCTACAATAAATCATGAAAATGTTTTACTTCCTAAAGACGACATATTAATCATGTCTCAAATGAATCTATTATGAAAAGCTATCACTTCTGCTGTATATAAAATTACTCTTCTTACTAGAGAATCCACCTGTAAAATCATTTATACATGGAAAAAATGGGTTTACAAAAGGTAAATGATCTACATTGGCATTATGGCTTTGATCATTAATTTGCAAAAAATCAAATCATAAATAGCATTTTTCATGTTAATATCTTTTTTTGGTTAAAGAGAAAGGCAAACAAAACATTTTAGTACCAAATTACTTTTAAAGACTATGAGTAAGCCTGAAAATTAAATAATTTTTTTTTCTCTTTCTAAAGGGAGAAAGAAGAAAAAGTAGAAAAAAAAAAAAAAAATAGTGGATGGTCAATTACCTATTCACTTATTTTTCTTTTGAGGACACACAAATAAAGCTGGCAACATAACTGCAACATGATCTAACTGTACTGCATTATCACTTACAAGAACTGGGTCAAAAGAATCTGCATCGTCTGTGAGGAAGGCAAACATGGCACGCAGATATGGGTCAGTCAGCTGGGAACGAAGCATCATGCACGTTTCCCTCCACAGTGCTTTGCGATCTTCTGTGAATCCTGTAGGAAAACATGAGCATTAACCCTTTGCCAATGGGGCTATTTTGGCTCTAAATGGTCAAAATGCCGAGGTATTCTAATGTATAAACCTAACACCTTGGGATTCTCGGCCGCACTAGCTGTGTGCGAGTGCTTTACGCCTGATCAACCGGCGTGCTGGCCTTGACCAAATATCTCGTCCTTGGCATCTGACCCAAAGACCACTCAATGTGATATCTTGTCACCCGTCGTTAATGGGTTAATTAGTGATCACAATACATAATAAGGATAGGATGTTATAACAGCTCTCTTGGAAAATCCAATTATCTGTATTTCATTTAAGTTAATTAAATATTATAATTTTAATGAATAATATTATCATAGTAATCTGTAAAACATGAACAAGAAAGTAGATAATAACTAATAAAGACAATCTAAATGATAAAAAAAGATATATAAAGATAGGATAATGGATTAATCTTGCCTAACATAATAGCTTACCAGAAAGGGCCATAGCAGTCGAATTCAGCATTGGCTCCTTAGCTGCAGCACCCTTCTGTAAGATTTGTATTGCTTGCTTTATACGCTGGTTGAAAACAGCAACAGCAGCTGCACGTGTATAGTTTCCTGCATTCTCTAACTGAGCTAGGAAACTTGTCAGCACAGCTTCGTTCTCAAAACCCCACGAGCACAATTCCAAGGCTCTGCTGCGCTCTTCGCATCTATTGGGGGAAATACGTATTGAATGAGTTTTACCAAAATAAAATAAATATAAAAACAAACAATCATTCATGATTTCAGCCGTATATAAGAATACAAATATGCTCTTTTTACATTACTTGCTATAATTCAAATCAAAACCTCAAAGAGCAGTGATGAAAAACCAACACAAGAAAAACCTACCTGAACACTTTACACGTGGGTGGCTTCTGTAAGTCTAATCCAACCCATGGTTTGTTCACAACATCAGACATCAGTTCACCCATGGTCAGTAGACTCCTGAATAAAAATATGGAGAGGAAATGAACACAAGGAAATAAACTTCTACTCTAATATAATAAAACAATGCCACTTCTACTATTAATTTTTTGGATTACTTATGCCTGATGAGGAACTTTCACTAAAAAGTTTGAAACGTTGCTAGTTTTTCTTTTCATTTTGTGGCTGTGTTTTATTATATCTGTATTGTGCACGTTACTGTGTTTGTGTTTTTGTGATTCTTCTACTCTAAGTTTTGGTTATCTTAGCTCAAAGATAAGATACAATGGGAAGGAACTCTGTATCATTAAAAAATACATGTTAACACAATGAAACTGGTAAAAAAATAAAGTATCAATTTTCTATGAAATCCTTTTTAAAGATGTGTCTATTTCTTGTATTTACAATTGTATAAAATTTGCACAAGGACCACAGGTATATTTTATTGAAGTAATTATAATCAATTTTTTTTTCCTTTTTTTTCCTGATTATTTCCCATCTTCAACTAGGCACATATAACGGGGTCTTGTCTCATGGAAACTTGTCATATTTAGTTGTACATATTGGCTAATTTTGAATAACATATTTAAAACCAGCAATACATATTTCTAACCTATATTATCATAAAACCAAAATAGCCCCTTGATATGTCTTCAAATATATACATATATATTTTTTGCGTGTACTGCAGTTAATATGTCAAATTCATATGACATTGATAAAAGAAACAGAGAAACAAGAAAGAAAGAAAGAAACACACACACACAGAGAGAGAGAGAGAGAGAGAGAGAGAGAGAGCGCTAAATACATATAAAAACAACAACTATATTATACAATATATTAAAAATGGTTTACTTACAAAACCCCCTGATATCTGTAAGGCACTCCTCCTGGTAGTTTAAAATTACCAGAAGTCACCAGACTCCTTGCGGCATCCAACCAATTCCACAGATCTCGCAGAGACATGTCACCAGTAACTTCTCCATTTGTAGCCAAATTATCTTCCTGGATTTTTAGATGATTAAAACTGTATTAGTAAATAAACAACTGACAGGTAGCTGGTATCGAATTGTATTTGCATAGGTGATGTATGCTCTGAATTTGTAAATAATGAAAAGACATTTACTACCTACAACCTATATTACACCTGTTCCAAGAAAACGATGTACTAAAGGATTTTATATTGTAATCAAGTTCCAAAAGTCAACAAAAGACTTACATAAAGACCATACTTCTTCTGTGCTCTTGACATAATGGATATAGAAATGTCTTCGAAGTTAGAGTAAACTGGATGCTGAGAATCTAGGTAGTATAGAGTTTTCTTCCCATGAGTCCACATTAAAGAACTTGATGTTGAGGAAGACCAGTTGAGGGTTATTCTCTCTTGGACGTAATAGTCTATGAGCTTCCCTGTAATAAGAGAATAAAAATATTTAAGACCTTATTTTCTCTTAAAAAGAACACTGTTGATTCAACATTGCATATACTTCACACTGTTAGTAAAGCCAACTTCTCTGCACAGAGAGCTTTAAACTTTAAAGTATCTCAAAGAGCACAATACGAAACCTGTGTAAGAAGCAGTTAGGATTCTATTTTCATGCGTTGGGTGCCAAGAAAAGGCTGAAATTGATGTGTTGGAATCTGTGTTGATTGATCTTGTGAGGACAGCTGGCTCTTGCTCTTCTCCACCCATATTGTATTGTAGGATGTCATAAATGCGGACTGCGGCACTGTCTCGGCTCAGAGATGCCAGAAGCCCAACCCTTTCAAGAAAATGGACCCAATATATATCCATTCATTACATCAACATGAAGATATTGTAAAAAAAAATACAACAACAGCATAACAGATGATGAATAAGCTTTGGGATAAGTTTTAATTTAGTTTTCTAACTATCACAATGCACAATATGAGCATTAGGATAATTGTATTCAAAATATCATATTCAATTCATGATAATATACTGTATTCAAAATAATAATGTGAATATTTAGGTAACTGGGCTCTAATGTTTTTTTGCAAGAAAAATCAATAATCATTCAGGTCTGCTAAAATAGTGTTTAGGAGGGATTTCCTGCTCTTAACTACTGCTTTCTCCCTACTCAAGCAAATCTATGAGGACTAAGACTGTAACTGCTAACCTCTGGTAAACAGGTACTGTATCAGTGAAAATATGTGAACCGGATTGATATATGTGATCCTTATGATAAATGATGAAATGCAACCCAGAGCTAAAGTGAAGAAAATTAATTCAACCTCAGTTCATGAGTCTTTTCCTGTTCCTTACCTTGAAGGACACCAGGCTAACTTGGATATAGGCTTTGAAGCATCAAGGTACAGAATCGGTCGCTCAATATTTCGAATATCCCAAATGTGAACCTGAAAAAGAAAAGGCATGAGTGGCTGGGTTTTGAAAGGGTAATTGCATGGAAATGAAATTAATTATTGTACGATGCAAAGACCATAAATGAACTGAAAGAAAAATTAGAGAGATCTTTCATAGATATATCATTGCATAACAACAAAAATATATTATGAATTATCAACCTTCAATTCTAAAATCGAATTAAATATAAGACAAATGAGAACTTCAGCCCGCATATCCATATATATACAAAACAAATCTTCTTTTATCAACATCCACTATCTCAATATGCAATAGCAATTGACCTTTTAAATATAATAATCAGTATACCCATCATGATGATAAAGATAGTTTGGCCAAGTTTTGCCATCATACCAAACTATCATCCTTTATCTTCTCCCTATATATACATAATCAAAACAACAAAGAATCTATGGAGAAGAAACCAAATTTCCACATTAATGGTTGAATTCTTCTTTTTTCAGAGTGCTTGTTTCAGTGGCTGTGATGATTCAAAATCCTATTCTGAGACAAAATCCTAGTCTATGACAAATCCTATTCTGGTGAGAGCTTGGTGTGAATATCGTTTATATAATGGACTGGAAAGGAAGGGAAAGACAAGATGGAAAGAAAGAGAGAGAGAAAAAAAAAGAGAAAGAAAGAAGAAAAGTAAAGCAAGAGAGAAAACAAGAAAAAAAAAGAAAGAAGGAAAGAAAGACAGAAGAAACAGTGAAAAGTAAAAGAAAGATAGAAGGAAAGAAATAAAGAAAGCATGAATGAAGAAAGAAATGAACAAGAAATGAAGTGAAGATAAAAGATAAAAGATGAAGAAGAGAGAAAAAAACATGACCTACACCTTGTTTTATATCACTTATTGCACATTGCTCTATTTGCATAATTTATCTCATGTTTGTATCAATTTGTACAATTCATTATAACCCATAGTGGTTGTTACATTGGAAAAATGGAGTATTGTAATTAATTGGAATTAATGAAGTACACAGGCCTATCAATAAAATAAAACCAAAGAAAAGGGATGTAAAGTGAAAAGTTTTTAAACACTTAAAGGTCACTAAAGAATGACAGAGCAAAAGAACAGTGCAAGAACTAAAACATATAACAGGTAATGGTACATGGCTAAATGCCCCTCTTTAACCATGTAGGACCTGAGTCAGCCTTGGGTCATCATAACAGAGACATAACAATATGCACTCACAATATTGTAGGAATGTGAGGGTCTTTTTTTTACTAGTTTAACTATCA
>NW_028234412.1:15510026-15512526 GCF_977035675.1 Penaeus japonicus
CTAGTATAAATTAAGCAAGCTTCCATAATCAGTTGTGCAATGTAACAATTTTATGTAAATTCTCACAAAGAAATTTATATTTGGTCCATTACGTCAATAGTCCCAGGCACCATATAAGAGAACACTTGATCACAAAAAATTACATGGCAATTCAGACTAACCCAGCGCTAGAATTGCGTTGATCAAAGGTATATGAAGGTGGCTGACTTGTCCGAGTGACATCCCACACGACGACAGAATGGTCAGTTCTCACTTTATCCAGGCCAGCAGACAAAAGTTTGGGCTCCTGTGTGCTCCATGCCAAAGAATTCACTGCTCGAGAGTGTTTTGGTACTGCAGAAAAACAAAGTTATGTCATACAGCAATATCAAAATGTTACAACCTAGAAGATATAATTAACAAAATTAAATTAATTTATGAATATAAGTTAAAATGTATATAACTAGCAGCCTCAAAGAGGATTCAGAGACTTAAAAGATAGGATGTATTCCAGCTCTTATACCACAATCCTAGATTATGTGAGCTTGAATCTTTGTCAGGATGCTGAGATGTGTAGCCATATCGAGCATTATAATTGCATCAAGTAATATGTCCTGTACACTTACGTTATCAGAAACCTTATCAATGATTGACAATAATGCCAAATCATCACCAGTCTTTAACTGATACTTACTGAACTCTCTCCCCTTGATGCCTCGTGGATCTGGCACTTTGCTGAAACTTGTGAGAGCAACTTTCCCATTTGCCTGTCCTACTGCTATAAGCTGGTTGGTTTGATCTGTTTCCAGGCCAGGACACCAGGCAACACATTTTATGTACTGGAGATCATTATTAGTGGATAAAAGGGATGCTGCTGTTTTAGGACCTAGTCGCAATCCTGGAAATAACGGGGGAAGAAATCCACATTAGTTAATTTACAAATTATACCAACAAACACATAGAATTATCATTACACATGTATTTAGTTCTAATGTATGTGTAAAAATTAACCCCTTGATTAATAGAAATCTACACAAAAATGTAAATTTCATTTCACTCTTTGAATACAAGGCAAGATCAATTATAATTCTTATAACAGTTCACTGAAAAGAGGCTGATAAATGGCAGAATAAAAATAATTTCCACATAGCATTTTTTGTAACTCTGTTCTACAATAAACACATTTGTTGCCCCAAAAGATGAAACCAAATTCTATGTACATAATAAACCTGCAACTCTCTAGTAAAATTACTATAGAAGTACAGGAGATATCATTACTGCTTATCTATGCAATGCTCTCAAAACCTCCATCCAGTCAAACCTCCATCCAACCCCTATCCAACTCTAATCAGGCACAGAAATGGAAAGGAATTTCTTTGTGTGTAAAAAATTAATATTAAAATCTTGTACATTTCATGGGATTAACTGTTGATATTACCATTGCTTTAATCTTCCCAATTCAATTAGGCAAATTATAATATTCTGTAATATTTCATGGGAAAATTCAATACACTCATACAAGCAAGGAATGGAAAAATAATTTGTGATTTTCTTTTCCTACTTTTTAGAGATCCTGTTATTTAGGTACAACAGCATCATAACACTTCTTGTACCAATGAAAACTATGAATTGCATTAAAGCTACTGATACCTAGTAGGATGGTTTGAGGTTCTCACAGTATGACTTAATTACTATTATCTTATCTATGTCTGTAATATGCTGTGTGAATGAGCAGTTAGGTGACTTGTGCATGATTTCCCATGTCTTGTGCAGATTTGGTGGCCTTTGATGTCTATGTCCATTGAAAATCTCTGTGGTGGCTAGGTTAGGTTGGTTAGTTGACCTCACCTAACCCAAGTTTCCAAATTTCAATGTCTCACAAAATACATGGAACTATGAACTATGACTGGGAAAATTCACAGCAAAGCCAAGGGGAAGTCAAGGTGAACAGATATTGAAATCATTAAAAGACCCTCATAAGAGTTGGGACAGCCATTTGTACATGTATTCTGTCCAGTCAGCCTGGGAACTCATTGTCTGTCTACTAGACAAAAAATTGGTGTTATTTGGAAATACTCTAGTGAACAATAAATATATTTCCAATCAAACAGAAGATTATTTAAATTTGTGGTGAACCAGAGTAAATATATAGATGTGTGTGTAAACACTTACCCATGCTTACCCACATCATTACCTATACCTACTCATTGGTATAACTGCATAACTGTATTGAATAGTTGTTTTTTCTTTCTTTCTTTCAAGTTTACAAGCTTTATCTTACTACTTTAAAAAGTGGAACTCTGTTGGATTTTGACTTAGTGCCAACTGGTGCAGTAATTGTAATTATAATACACATGAGTGAATTAGAAATGTGCACCACTCCACTGAATACTTACGAGGAAGTTGAACAATCTCAGTAGGAGAGACTTCTTGAACTTGGTAAAGTTGTAAGTCTGACCCCCATGTTAAAAACTGGTCTTCAGCGACAGGCGACCACTGGACATCTACTCTCACACTACTC
>NW_028234412.1:15527526-15535026 GCF_977035675.1 Penaeus japonicus
AGACTTATTTAAGAACGATTATCAATTTGAAACGCATTTTCTATTGAATGGCTCGCCATTTGTGAATTTGTGTAATTTTTATATGTCAAAGTCAGTTTAAGAAGTTAAAACATCTAAGTGCTGACCAAAGACCACCAACGAGTAGTTATACAAAAGTTCCCTCAAAGGGTCAGGTGTGGGATGTTTTGGGTGGTCGGAAGCAACTCTTGTCCTGGTGTCATCTGCATGATACTGCATGTGGCTCAGGATTCCACTGACATAGAGAAGGCCCATGTTGTTTAACAAACATAAATGCTGATAAATGATTTTTGAGAATTCTTGAGTGTGTCATTGTTTATTATCAGGTTCATGTGACTGAATCCTCTTTCATAGTTTTGTTCAGTTCTGAGAGATTTGGTTCGCTCGGGCAACATGCACAAAGGTCCCTTTTACACTCAGCAGTACTAATAGAAATAACTTGTGGGCAGCTCAGTAATGGGTGTAAATCTTTGGGGGTTGCGGTGTCCAGGCTCCTCCACATAGTCTCTAAAGGCAATCTGTTGTATGAATAAAGAAAACCTGTCTAATGAACCATTGCCAAAGCCATGAGCATCGTCGCTGAATATTTGTATTCAAAGCGGAAGGTTAGCAATTTTTGTCTCATGCCGTTTGTCTCGCATAAATAGACAGGAAGCTTTCACTTGCGTCGGGTATTATGTTTCTAGATTCGTACCAGTACAATTCAGCTAATTACTGTTTAAAGGCTTTTCCAGAAAATTAACCGTTATAATAAGTCAAAATCACAATAGTTCACATTTTCCAAAGCCACTTTACCATAAAAAAATTACTTTAGACTCAGTGATAAGGTTAAGGACTTCTTCAACTCGTATGTTGCATCGACGAGCATAAAGCTATTTTTTCCACAACGGGTTCACAAATGTTCTGCTCTATCAGAATCGACCATGAGCAACTTGATCACAGCATCAGTAGCAACAACTTTTCCATTCTTGACTCAGCTGTCACTGATTCTGACCTGTTGTACACTGGAATGTTATTACAGTAGTTATGAAGCTTTAATTCAAATTTAGATTGATACAGTTCATCTACTAATATAGTATAGCAATCCCCTGGTCAGTCTACTTTCATTCCGACACCCTTTTTTCACTCGGTGTATTGGTGCTGTTCTGCAGGAATCGATTCATTGAGAGAGACAGGAATTCTACCAGTTGTTGCACGGGAAGGTAGCTGTTGAGTTGCACCTTAACGGCAGACACATAATGGCATACCGTGAATTAGATATAGGAATTAGAAGTAGAGCGGGTACTCTTGTACTCGTAAGTTCAATAGTCCAATACTCAGTTCTTACAGAAAGACACTATCAGTTTAGATTGAATAGATATCACTGATAGCTTCAATCTTGTAGCTCCCCCTTTGAGTATGTGTGTCAGGTTAGCGCACCAAGCTAACGTTTTTAGAAGTAATGATATTCCAGCGATTCTACTGCCACTGAGAATCGGATGCATCTAATTTCAATTTCATCATTTCTCAATTGCACATTTTTCATTCTATTTATATTTTTTGTTAATTCGGTTTGCTTCCTCTTGTAGTTTGCTTAGATTATTCTTTTTATGTTGGTGTTTCATTTCACTGATGATATTATGATATAATTTCCTGTTGCTCCTGCTTCCTATAAACTTCCTATAAACATACACACCCTCACACATACATATGCATATATATATATATATATATATATATATATATATATATATATATATATATATACATATATATATACACACACATACATATATATCCCATGCATATATGTTATTAGATATATAGATAGATCACACACACACATAGATATTCATACACACGCACACACAGACACACATAATCATATATATGTATATATAAATGTATGTATATATATATACACACACATACATCTATCTATCTATATATCTTTATATATACACATATATTTATGTATATGTGTGTGTGTGTGTTGGAGCGTCTATCAATATCGACCTCAGTAAGAGCGTCTTTGTGTATGCTTGTACTTAATGCGTCTTTGTTCAAATATTTAAGCACGTGCATATGGGCATTGGGCATGCGTGTTTCTGTCACATCTTCACAAATTAATAGTACGTATGTTTTTCTGTATATATATATGTATGTATTTGTATGCGCTTTAACATGTTCATGTATATTTAATCGAGTATGAGTGTGCGTGAGCGTGTGTATGTGTACATATCTTTCAGTGTGTACATGTGTTTATAAGGCGTTTATACAGGCTAGTAACAGTTATCTATAACTTGGGCTGCCTAAACCGGATACCCATGATTTGTTATCATGGGTAAAACAACGCCACCATTTACGATTATCTGGTAACTTGTTACATGCGTTCACTGTTCTCTGAGAGTAGAAGTTCTGTCTATGCCCACAGCTCATACTTTATTTCTGCACGAGGATATTTCGCACAATGTTTTCTTTGTTAAGGGAGATCATAGGGGTTAATTCCCCTTAGCCGAACTTCCTCGTATTAACTACAAGCCTTTAATCATGCCCTAATACCATGGCGACCATCTTTGCAGTAGGTGCTCTAGATCAGTGGTTCTCAACCTAGGGGTCGCGAGATGCTTTTGGGGGGTCGCGAGATGATGTTAAAAAAAAAAAATAGTATTATGGTCGACTTTTGTTTTAAGGCTGTCAAAATAATTCTGCTCATAAATTTCAAACAAATAATAAACTGAATGGCATGTACTGTGTGTGTGTGTGTGTGTGTGTGTGTGTGTGTGTGTGTGTGTGTCAGAAGCACTTCGGGGGAAGGCGGGGGTCACGAGTCTCTACCAATATTGTCTGGGGGGTCGCGGGCCAAAAAGGTTGAGAACCACTGCTCTAGATGACTGCAAATGTAAGTACAACAGACAATACAAAAAGGCATTGTTTGTTACATTTAAAATACTGTTACCCTAGTATAGTTTTTTCCCCTTCATATTATTAAAGGCATCCTTAACATTGGAATTTCGGGACAGCACACAGCGTTGCGAGGCGTGTTCAACTACGTGGAGTATTTGTTATGGAGTAACAAGGAATATCTATAGTCATAACTGTAAAAGACTACAAATTAGTAGTCTGTTCTTTACATGTCGTTTAATTTGCTTTATTGGTTGCAGAATCATAAGGGCTACATTATAAGAACATAATGTAAATATGATGTGAAGAAAAAAAAAACATTGCAGTATCATATAACTCCAGCACTACAACTTGTGACAACAGGTTATTCCAGAAACGGACAAAAGAGGTTCGGAGAAAAAACGAGCATTAGCATACTTGGTTCCCTTAATACAGATGAATATTAAAATTAATTGTATCATTCATAATTGGCTGCACATCAAACAACCCACTCCTTCTGAGTCCTTTAAGATCAGGGTTTTCTCCTCAGTTGCCTATTTTCTGAGCTTGACATTTCACAACTGGTGGTGCCAAATCGAAGCACAACAGTGTTTACTGTTCCCATGGTGTCAGCTGCAAAAATATTTTTGTCTTTGGTAGTAATCCTGAAAAGAAAGAGAGGGTACAGAGGTATGTGTACCCCTCTTGAGATCCAGAATCGTTAACTTAATGCTAACTGTTGAGCAGTTCACCAGTAGTTTATATGTCATTGGTAGATCACAAAGAAAGTAGCATCACCATCTCTCTCTTTGAAATCTCTAGGAGCATAATCTACTTTCCAACGCAGGTTCCCCACTTCACAAAACCCTGGCCACGCCCTTGGTGTTTGGCATTTGACGATTCTGGTAGCTTCATTTTTGTCTGCACAGTTGCGAAACAGTGAAGTCTCAGGCTGCAAGATCATTTCCGGTCTTGCAGTCTCGCGGCCTTTTCGATAAAACTATTGATTATCAGCCACATTCTTTGACATACCGCAATGCGTATATCAGAAGCCCCTGTTGACGTCCAATAACGTGGCAAAATCGTGGCAAATGTGGCCAAAATCTTGGAGCAATCGTGGAAAATCGGTGAGCATATGGTGAGCTTGTTCTTGATCTTGTTTCCTCTCGACGGATTTTCAATGGAGAGTGAAGTTAAATGAGTGGTAACAGTAGTCGGGAACGGAAAGTTAAAGTATATTATTATGTGAAATATGTATACTTAAAATTTATATAGATATATAATACAGAGAAGATATGCATATATATATATATATATATATATATATATATATATATATATATAGTATATATATACAAAATAAGGAAGATACAAACATAATGCATGATCCCTCTCATCCTGCCTGTTTTGATGAGCGCACACTTCAGTTACCAACTCCACGGTCGCGAAGCAGTGCCAGTTCTTTAAAAGGACCAAACACAAAAAGGATTTCATATTAAATTTAAACTATCTTTCGCTAGTGTTGTGACATTAGTTTCTTTTATGAATTCATCTTTTGAGCAGTGTCATTCGTCCGATAACTTTGGAACAGTTGTCAAACCTGTATCAACTTGCACTGCCTTGGTGCGTTCCGGAATAATACGTGAAATGAACAGGACATGGACACAACATGGACATGGTACAGCCACGGCAAGCAGAATACGGCTGATACGGTTAATGTATTTGTCTATTATGTTTATACGGACCGTTACTATACTATATACGATCGTAATAATAAATGAGTCGTTACATAAAACTGGTAGAATAGTTTCTAAAAAAGTGACTTCTCGTGTCGCTCATGAAACATTACATAGATAATTGAAAGAGAATAGTGTAATTAGGGGATAGTAATACTCATTCTGCATTATTGAGTTGCAAAAATCAATGTAGAAATCGCTTTTAAGTATACAGAGAAACCCAGCTTTATGAGACCGCATGCACCAAGACCTGGCGAGAGGCTAGGAGATGAGTCACCTCCAAGCAACCAGCAACACACCAAACACTTCTCGTGTTTTCAGTGTCATGCAAATGATTTAGTTCTGCATGCACGGCAAGGATTTCATCATATTACGTAATAACCATTGCACACGACCTGTTTATTTTAGCATCTAATGGTCGACTCGGACGCATAATGAAACAATATTTCAAGGGGAGGTGATAACGGATACATACTTCATTTTATCCAACGAGATTAGTGTTTGACTCAGGAAACGGCGTTGCTATGTGGTGGAGTCGCGACTTGGCTGCCGCGGCGACCGAGGACCGTCACAAGTTGCGATTTTTAGGTTATACGTTTCTGTAGGAATGTCGTTGAAAACTAACTGTGCATCGCAATACTCTCAATTATTCAGATGCGTAAAGCATTGCAAAACCCCAAGTCAATCGTGTCTGAAGAAGAGGGAGGTGGAATTCCGACGCGCTGACTCGTCCAAAGAATCGGCCACTGGCATGACGACACGAGGCGCGGCGGGCGGCACTACGGCGGCAGCGACGGCCTCAGCTCAGTTGCAGGTGAACACCGAGACGACGTGTTGGCATTGTCGCCGGCGGTGGTGTTGGGACAAGTCATTATCTCCTGGAGTGGCATGTTTGGGCAGTCGACATACACGGGAAATCCCATGACAAGACCGCAGAGAGGGTAAGAGGGGCGGCTACCCAGGGGCCCTACTACATAGGAGAGTGAAACTTTATTTTCCCCTTTGATTAGCGTAGAGGTTTTTCCCATTGATTAGCGTAAAAGTTTTTGCATTTGCATCTTATTAATATCTGTGCAATTACTGTGGCTATCACGAATCAAAAAGCAGTTATTGTGATGCGCAATACGTCATGCATGTGGCGTGACGCTCTTCCAGTGTGAAGTTTTATGATTTTTGTTTGTTTCTGTGGTTGTATGCACCTATTACTTGAAATTCAGTTTAATCTTGAAATCAATATAATTTGCCAGGTTTGCTGTTATTAAGTGCACGAAACAGGCGGCCACGAATTGTTCTTTGGGTCCTGCGTAGCAGTGGCGGTGTGTTTTATCATAATTATATTCATAGTTAATTAGTCATAGAATGACATAGTGACCTGGCACATGTGTATGTGCGTAACATAGTTATTTCGCAGGTAACACTTATTGAGTAACCTTATTTTGTTACATATTGCATGTAGTAAGTAGATAAGTTATAATGATACATTATCATAGTTAAACATTTCCAAGATTCCTGTAATGTCTTCCCATTGCGATTGCATGGCTTGTGTGCCATTAATGTCCATTTGATATAGGGTGGATCATACATCTAGTATTTGCTGTGGCCACCACACCTTTGGCACTCTAGCAAAGGCCAGCAAACCTTTACCATATGTTTTCTGTCAGGCAGAACTTATTGAACTTCCAAATAACAGTCTTTTACAGTTGTTCCAGGCTCTTTGTTGCTACAGTTTATTTTGGTGCTTTGTTTGCTATGCCAGAGAGCAGACAAGTATGGAGGCCAGACTAATATATAGGCCTCTCTAACATGTTTGAGTTACAGGTTATAATTTTTTTGATTTTGAATACAAGATGGGCACTAGTGCCATGTGTGTGGCACTCCAGGCAGGTTTTATTTCAGAGGGTGTAAGCATCTCTCTTTCATTCAATCATTTTTGTTTGTCTATTTTTAAGTTTTAATGTATTAATGAGCCTTGTATGTGCATCTCTCAGGATTTCTCATCATTTTAATCATCTTAAATTGTCCATATCAGGTTAACACAGACAGAAGTTTTGTAGATCGACAAAGAGCTCCATCCTTTATTATTGTTAATAATAATAATATTTTTTTTTACTAAACATTTTCAAAATAAATAACTATCCTTAGTGAAAGAAAGCATGAAGAAGAGGAAGGTGACATGTGACTGAGTGCCACAGAGAAAGCAGCCATACTCGCACCGGGACAGTGCAGCCATTCCGCATGGTCTGGTTCACCTTCCTCCTCTCATTCTGCCTACACATCCTGCACCACTAGCACTTTAGAGCAGGAGGTCTGTATCTTGCTGTATCATCACTCTGAAGATAGTGCTTGGAAGAGATTGTAGATGCGTGCCGTTCAAGGCTGTCTTTCTTGCTGGTGTCAGGAGAGTGTGGTGCCATCAGTTCATGATTTTGTACTAAATCTATATTATGGTGATTATGGTGATTATAGTTACAATATCCATCATCTGTTATAGCATATAATTACAACTCCAAGTATTACTGTAAAACATAATGATTGAAAATACTCTGATTGATGTAAAAGCAAAGATTTACCTGCATTGAGATGTTCACATCACCCAAATTTTGATGTAATTTTTACTGTCAGCATGTTTGCATCACTCATAACCAATGGGCTTAGTGTTTTTTGCCTAAAAAGTATGTCCTTGTTATGCAGATATCATTGTGTCTGGAGAACATGACACATTTTTTTCATGTGTCTTGATCACACACCTTAAATTTAGGGTGTTAGTCAAATACATCTATGACAGGTCCAACCTGGCATAGACGTGGCGAGGAAGCATGTATGATAAAGTATAAATCAAATATTTTTTCCCTTTTTAGATAGGTAACCAATGAAAACATTGATA
>NW_028234412.1:15540026-15550026 GCF_977035675.1 Penaeus japonicus
CTGTATCTGTCTATACGCTCTGACAAACACTGTCCTTTTTATCACACTGATAATGTAAATGACACGAATCAATTCAATCCCTCGATCAGTCATTCACTATCACTAACTCATAACTCAATCTCGCTCTATACTCTCTATTACTATTACAACATAAAACATCTCTATGTACATATATATACACATACTTATATACATCTCTAAAAGATACATATCTATATATTCATATATCTACAATATAAATATTATCTGATACTACATACAAATAATACATTTTACATATACTTCAGATCACATAAATAATATATACATACAAAAAAATATAAACATAATACAACATCTACACATACATACAACATAATATACATACATATAAATACACATATATATATACATACATATCTAACAACATATATATACACATATATATACATACATACATATATATACCTCATATATTATGCACATACATATAGTATACATACATATATATATATATATATAGTTTATATATATATGAATTATACACATATATAAATATACACACATATTATATATAGAGTATATATATATATACACATAAATAATACACATATATATATAAAAAACATAGCCATACATATATATACAGATATATATATATACTATATATATAATATATATATATATATATTTATATACATACATAATACATAGCCTAAATACATATATATATATATATATATATATATATATATATATATATATATATATTTACACATACACATACACATACATACATACACATACATACATACACATACATACATACACACACATACATACATACACATACATACACATACACACACATACACACACACACACACACACACACACACACACACACACACACACACACACATACATACGGTTCTTGTTCAGCAAGAATGGTTCCCCAAGTAAACACCCAAATCAATACTGATTTACAATGGTCATTAGTTGAAAACGGTAATGAATAGAAAGATTGAGGATGAAGGTACATCTGGTTGTTTTTACTTGTGGTTGACGCTACCCAACATCCCTGCCACCGCCTCATGGCCTTGGGTAACTGAAGAAGGTCATGAGGCGGTGGCGGAGATGTTCTGCCAAAAGGGTTTCTCAAGTGAATACCCAAAGCAACAGTGATCTCCAGTGGTCTTAAGGAATATCGGATAATTTACAGTGGTCATTAGATGAAGACGCTAATGAAGGAAAAGGTTGAGGCTGATAGTAAATACACTCAGCTGTATTTTACGTGCGGGAGACTCCATCTAACATCCTTGCCACCGCCTCATGGCCTTGGGTAACTGAAGAAGGTCATGAGGCGGTGGCGGAGATGTTTTTCAAGAAGGGTTTCCCAAATGAACACCCAAAGCAACAGTGATCTCCAATGGATATGAATTTAAATGGTGCCAAGAGAGCAAGGAGAAGATTGGTAGCTCAGTGGCATGGCATGACCTCGCCCAGTATTGTTAACCCATTGCGTACGGGTGTCATGACATACATGACGTAGGAGCTTTGGCCTGACGACGGGCGTCATGACGTACACGACGTTCGGGGATTTTGGATCACTGTGCTATTTTATTGTGCTATGAAAAAGGAATGAGTGATGATGGCTACTGCAGTCATAATTACTATAATTACCGTAATTATCGTGCAAGCTTAACGTCCAAAACCTAGATGGCACCACTTTTTTACTAGCACCAGCAGGTGAGAGAAGCCTTGAAATGGCACCCATCCACAGGTCCTCTAGCATGCACTGTCTCTATAGAGCCGATGGCACACATACTAAGTTGATGAACCCTTGCTCTTAAAGTACCACCGCCGGATGAAGGATGTGCAGGCAGAACGAGAAGAGGAAAGGTGAACTCCCAAAAAAAATCCCAATAACCCAGTGTCTAAAATGTGCTCCTGTGCCAATATGGATGTCTTTCACATGTGGGCACTCAACCAGTTCACAAGCACAAGGTTTCACAATTTAGCCTCTTCCCCGTGACCGACTTCTTGTTATCTTTATTATAGGTGGTTATATGTTTCGTATTCGTTCATGACAGCTACATAAAATACGAAAAAATAAAGTTGCATTTTGAGTCCTCACCATAAAGAACAGATCAAATAACTTCTATCACATTGGAGTACTAAAGAAAATAATGAGTCTAATATAGATAACATAACTACAATTTTAGTCAACTTTGGCAGCACTGGATAGAGCCTGTCATACGGCACATATAAGTCCTCTAAAAACCTCAATAAAGAACACACTTAACAAAAAAAATAAAACACAAAAACCGCTCTAGTTTTACAATGAATGACTGAAAGAGATTTGGATGCTTCAAATTATATTGCTTCAAGTGGTCTCTCTCTAAAATAAAACCTATCCTGGAGGCTGAGCAAGCAAATTTATCTCCGTCTGCAATGGGTTAAGGGCTGATATCGATGCCTCGTGTTGTAGAAGGTCAAGAAGCCATTTACTGGTCGACACTAATGAAAATGAAGGCTGAAGGTACATATGTCTAAGTGCATTTTACGTGCGGTTGACACCATCAAACTTCCTTGCCACCACCTCATGGCCTAAATTGAAGAAGGTCATGAGGCGGTGGCGGAGATGTTCTGCCAAAAGGGTTTCGCAAGTGAACACCCAAAGCTGCATTGATCCATAGTGGTTGTAAAGGATCTTGCTTGTTTTATTGGGAATAAGACTTACATGGTGCCAAGAGAGCATGGCGTAGGCTGTTAGTGTAGTGGCATAGCATGACCTTGAGGGCTAATAGAGATGACCAGCTGCTTATTACGCTTGTCTTCACCTGACATCTTGAGTTGTAAAAGGTCCAGAGGCGTTGATGTTGGCACTAATGACCATAAAGGTTGAGGCTGAAGGTATATATGTCTGGCTGCTTTTTATGTGTACTTGACACTACCTAACATCCCTACGAAAATCTCTTGGCCTCAGGTAGTTGAATATGGTCAAGATGCAATCATATTTAGTAAGAAGGGCACCCTAAGTTAACACCCGAATCAACATTTATTTACAATGGTCATTAGTTGAAGACGCTAATGAAGTGAGAAGGTAAATACACCCAGCTGCATTTTACTTGCAGTTGACACTACCCAACATCCCTGCCACCGCCTCATGGCCTTGGGTAGTTGAAGAAGGTCATGAGGCGGTGGCGGAGATGTTTTTCCAAATCAGCATTGAATTACAGTGGTTATTAGTTGAAGACGCTAAGACGTTTTATTAGGGGAATGAATTTGAACGGTGGTGCCAAGAGAGCAAGTTGGTGTTGTAAACGCAAATAAACCACCTAACATCAACACCATAACTCAAGGCCTCAGGTTGCAGAAGGTATGAAGCATTGGTGATGGTCTGCAAGAAAGTTTTCCCAAGTGAACACCCAAACAGAAATGATTTACAGTGAATGATGAAAAAGGATAAAGGTGAAGGTAAATCTGTCTGCTTTTTATGTGCATTCGGCACTACCCGACATCCCCCACCGCCTTATGGCCTTGTACACTTTTCCTGACTAAAGAAAGTAGTTCTATCACCTCATTCCACTTCGACCCAGACTCAAGGTCAAAATTACTTAATCATGGTAGTGAAATATCTCCCCCCACCTCCCCTCCCCCACTCTCCCCATATCTCCCCATCTCCCCATCTCCCCACCCCTTCCACCCACCCACCTCCACAGGTATGGAGAGATACGTAGTAGACTTTTTAAAAGTCAAAGTAATACATGTTGAAATAAATTTGTATTGCAAGTAGTAGGCCAGCTGAAGAAAAATGAATTGACCAAAGCCCAAACGACAGTTTCTGGTTATATGTCTTAATGGTATGGTTTCAGGGTCAATGGTAAAACTTAATTATGCGAAGATGAAATTCAATTAATTACTATTTCATTGAAACCTACTGGGATCGGTTGTAGAGGATACGGCTTCACAGTCTCTCCTAATTTACGCTTGATCTGACAATTATAACAGGTTTCTCTAGGAATAATACCCTCTTGTGACGTGGCGAACCCCCGCAATTGCTTCAGAGGGGAAATATCCGAGTCTCCCCTCAACCGCACTTGTGAGGGGAAAGGCCAGGAGATGGCACAGACTCGGCTCCATAGACCGCTATTACTGGCTGCCTCATCTCTGGAAGCGAGGCCTCAAAACCCCTGGGAGGCTGTTGACCGTCAGCTCACGTCCTCTAGCTCTTGAACGCTCTGCTCTTCCCGTGCTGCTGTTATATCTTGCCCCTCTGGCTTGGTAATTTTATGCATTCTTTTTATCAATTTTAGAATTCTATGGTCCAATGGGTGGTTGGCATGGTGTCTTTTGATATAATATAAAATAAATGCAATGAACGTGTGTCGGTATTTTTCTTATTGCCTTTTTATAATGTTTTGAATATCAGTGTATAAAGTGTGGAAAAAATAATTTAAAGTTTACTATGAATACATTTATAAAGGAAAACATGATTAAGGCTTGGAAGACTCCAGGATTTGTTTACATTTCTTTCTCTTGATGGAACAACCTCCAACCTGATCAAGACATGTATATATACTTGCTTGAATCTATTTACGTCAGCCCGACTTACTCCTGCGTAAGTAAACTTTCTTTTTACAAGTAGACTGACACTCATACATACACAGAAATAGCATTTATTCACGTTTTCTTTTATACGTGTTAATAAGCTGGTGGAAACCTATATTAAAATGTCCTCGGGACATCATAATGGTAAACTATAGCTGAATTACTACAATGATTTAGCCCAAAATATTGTCCTATCTGAAGAGTAAAAAAAAGAAAATCCACCAGACTTATCTCTGCCAAAGTTACACCAACAACATCAGAATTATCAGAATCTTTGGTGTAAATGTTAGAAAAAGCTGGGAGTATTGTTTCAATTCCTTTCTGTATTCATTCAAGGGCAGGATATGATCAATAGGACAAGGCCATATCACCAATATCATTACTTATGACAACAAAAACGATCTTTGATTGAATTTACTTAATCACTAACCGTCCCTTGAATAATTCTGATTTTAGATTAACATTAAATATACGCAAACCAACAGTCCATATGATTTATCCACTAAGATGGACAAGGGGTAAACCATGCAGATCTGGAAAGTCATGCTTGCTTATCAGCATGAGCTTTGCACTAAATTCTGAAGAATATTGGCAAGTCAAACACTTATCACTGGACAAACTAATATATCCTGTGGAACAGAAAGATATGAAACCTTGCTATTGTGCAAGGATTGTTATGTTTACCTTCCTCTGAACGATTAAGAGCTAATATAAGACGATTTAAAAGCTGATCCACTACCTAATATACACATACGGAAAACAGGAAAATCTACTTTACTAGTTATGTTAGCTTTGTAAGCAACTGAGTATTATGAGTCTAATGTTTTATTATCATTTAATTTTAAGAAACGCATTCTCCCATGACCTAAGATTTCTTCCTTGTATCCTCTTCTGCATCCAGCCGCATCTGGATACCCTAGGACGGATAACATTATTTTTGAGTTGCTTGAGTCGCCATACAAACTGTGAATATAAGCAAGGGCATTTGAGGCAGACAGAAAGATAAGGAAGACCGGGGAGATCAGAACAGCAGAGTACACTGTAAGGTATCGGAGAGAAACATCTGTGTTTAAGGAAATTGACATGAGGCATAGACTCTGGATCTGAAACTTTGATGTTTATTAGGCAGGGTTATTTCTTCTACCTAATGTACCTGCATATATATGTATACATTTTATGTTAATCCCCTTTCATCAATGTAACTTAATTCCTTTTGTGATAAACTGTTCTTCATCTCTTCAGACACAGATAATTGCAACGATTTTTCAAATTTGAGAAATGAGAGTTGACTGACCAATTTCCGAATTTCTTTGCATCATACAAATACAACATGTCTCATTTGCATTTTTGCGAGAAATAAAGAAGTCTTGTCTGTAAGGCTCTGGCACTTTTACATGTGCATTTAAAACAGCTTTCTTAACCCCATTATAATTTAATGACCGAGGATCTTTGGCTCAAATCACAAAAGCATGATTTAAGACCACCGCGAGTGCCGTTGTAACTAAAGTGCATCATCTAGTCTGGGGGGCCAATTATGTGACGGTCCACGGCCGTGAACGCTTCGGGGCGAAGGTGACAGCCGCCTATTTCTTTTTCCAACTTGTCGTTTGCCACACCTTGGATCGGTCGTGCGATCTTCGGAATAGTTCCTTTTCCTCTTTCTATCTCGGACACGGGTAGAGGTGTGGGTGAGGACTTGCTTCAAGAGTTCGAAAGCTTCGACATATTGAAGGTACCTTTAATAAATCATGTGAATGAGTTGTAAATGACGCCAATTTTCTCTGTGACTGAATTTATTTTCTACCGACTGTACACTGTAAATTGGCCTTAAATAGGTAAACTGAATTTCCCGGGCACTGCACTTTTTCTCCGCGTGTATATATCGCTCGTTTTCTACACGAACCCGCTTTCGTCCCACATGACACTACTACTCCAAAACCACAATCCACACAACACCAACACCTTAACAACAACCCACAACACACACAACAACACACAACAACACAACAACACAATCAACACACCCCACCCAAAACACCCACTCACAAAACACTACACACACAGTAAACAACACTACACACACACAACGAACAATAAGTAATATGTATATGATATATATATAAGAATATATATATATATATATATATATATATATATATGTGTGTGTGTGTGTGTATGGCTTAGATATATATATATAGATAGATAATAGATAGATAGATAGATAATAGATAGATAATATGAATAGTAGAGATATTGTATATATATTGTATTCCTCTCTCTTCACATCTCCTCTAATATATATATATATATATAAATATATATTATATATATTTATATATATTCATACAAATTATTATATATATATATATATTTATATAATACATATATATATACATAATATAATAAAATATAATATATATAATATATATATATACATTATATATTAAATATGCATATATAATGCATATAATATATACTATAAAATATATATATATATTATATATATATATAATGCCAAATTATATATGATACTCATATATATATATATATATATATAATATATATGCATATATATATATATATATATATGATATATATATATATATAAATAATAAAATATATGTAAATGTATATGAATATAATACATGATATATATCTATATCCTATATCTATCTATTCTATATACATATATATATATATATGTAGTCAATGTATGTAGTAAAGTATGTATAAATAAGTATATACATATATGTATAAGTATATAAATAAGTAATGTAAAGTAATGATATGTATATGTATATAAATATCATATGTTTTCATATATATACACATATGTATTATATATACATATGTATATATATACATATGTTATATATACATATGGCTAAATATATAACATATTTATAATAGACATATAATATAAAGTAATATAATATGTATATACATATATATACAAATACAAATACAAATATACAAATATATATACATACGTATATATATACATATGTATATATATGTGTATATATGTATATACATATATATACAAATGTATATACATATACATACAAATATAGATTCACCATATATATATATATAAACATACAATATGTCTGTATAAGATATATATATATTATATATAATTTAGAAAATATATATATATATATATAAATATATATATATATATAAATATAAATATCCATGTGCATACATATACTTTAAATATAATATATATATATAGATATATAAAAAAAAATATATATAAAACATATACATGTATAATACATATATATATTAATAACTATATAATATATTAATATATATTATATATATAAATATTATGGTATATATATAAGAATCCTCTCTTTCTATATATATATATACAAAATATAATAATATATATATTATATATATATATATATCTATACATAATATGGAATAAATATGTATGTAATATATATATATATAATATATAATATATATACAAACATACATAACATACATACATAAACTACATATATGTATATATATCTATATATTTATATATATATATATATATATATATTTATTATATAAAATATAATTATATATATAATAAATATTAATATATATACTACATAACATATATATAAATATTAGAAAATTTAAATATATAAATATATATATAATATATATATGTATATATAAATATATATATACATAACAGAGATATATTATATAACAATATATATTTACATATATATATAATATATATATATATATATAGTATATATAAATATATAAGCATATATTGTATATATATATACATATATATGTATATATATACTTATATATTATATATATCTATATCTATATTATATATATATATATATATATATATATATTTATATAAATATATATATACATCATATATATATTAATGCATATATATAAATATATATATATATATATATATAATATATATATATATATATAATATATAAGTATTATATAATGTATGTATATATATATGTATAAATATTTATGTATTTATATGTATATATATGGTATGTATATATATAGTATATAATGTATTTATATATATAGTATATACATGTATATTAATATATATATATATATGTTATAAATGTATAATATATACATATGTATTTACATATATATAAATATCTATATATATAATATATATATATATATAATATATATGATATACAATATATACAATATAAATATACATACAAATATATATATAAGATAATATATAATATAAATATATATATATATATATATATAGTATATATATATGTTATATAATGTTTATATCTATATATACACATATATATACATATACATTCAAATAGTAATACATAAATGTACCTGGGATATATATAATATATTTATTTCTAAATATATATATATATTTATTTTATATAGAGAGGATTATAGATCCATGTGCTTTATATATACATAATATAAATATAATAGATATATAAAATATATATATATATATACTATACATGTAGCGCTATATACATATAAATACATATATTATAATATATAATATAATATATATTATATATTAATATATTATAATATATATAAATATAAGTTATATACACATTATATACATATACATGTATTATAATAATAAGAATAAAATAGTAAATATATATATATATAATGTATATATTTATTATAATCCATTTACATATTATAAATCTAAACACACACACACACACACACACACACACACATATATATATATATAATATATATATATATATTTATATAAATATATAGATTTATATATAAAAGCATATCGTATATATATATAGGTATGATATGTAACAATATATACAGAGGACTAGTTAAATGATAGTAGATATACTTGTATATACACATATAAATAGAATATTATTATAAATATATATATATATATATAATATATAAATATATATATATAACATATATGTGTATATAGAACATAAAAAAATAAAAAAATACAGATATATATATAATATATATATATTTATATATATATATATTATTATCAATATATATATATACATACATAACATATAATTTTATACATATACAATAATATACATATATATATATATATATATATATATATATATATATATTATATATATATACAATACATATACTATACATTTACATTGTATATACAATCATATACAGTATATATATATATAAATAAATATATAAATATATAT
Organism: Penaeus japonicus; assembly: GCF_977035675.1. Lineage (NCBI taxonomy): Eukaryota > Metazoa > Arthropoda > Malacostraca > Decapoda > Penaeidae > Penaeus > Penaeus japonicus. The sequence continues at coordinate 15,549,851 of NW_028234412.1, forward strand.
ATTATATATATATTATATATTTTATATATATATATATATTACATTGCATAATTATACTTATTAGAAATATAGAATATAAATATATATATAATAGTATATATATATATATGTATATAGATAATATATATATAATATTAGATATATATATATATATATATATATTATATATATATATA
>NW_028234412.1:15557526-15562526 GCF_977035675.1 Penaeus japonicus
ATTGGAAACAGTTATTCCGGGCGAAGTTCGTCCTACAGGCCTCGGAAAACTTCTTGGATATTGTTATCATCGGAAGAGTTGTGACATTGCCTAAGGACCTACCTTTGTAACGGTAAGATATCCTTCAGTGTGTATTCAGAGTGTGGGTCAGAACCATATCCTGTGTAAATAAAGCTAAAGACAAATATGTATGGGTAGGCCTACGCACTAACCAATGGCTCATGCTTCCTCCCCTTTCATGAACATATATATTCGTTTGGTATAATACCTTGAAGCTACCTCGGGTTAAGTGGTATGAGAGAGGAGTTAGAAAAAGTTTGTGGATTTTAACTCATATGCGAAAAATGCATGTGACATTTAGCTTGTCACAGATTTTAAAATCAGCTTTGATCGAGTTTCTTCAGAATTGTGTGATAGAAAGTTGCAAGTTTATGTTAGAATATGTAAACGTAATGAAGGACTAGGGTAGGGTGGAGGTAAGGAAACATCCTGCTTACCTTGTCCCTTTGAGATGTAAATGCTTATCTCTGTAAAGATGCCGAAGTCCAGCTCTCCCTCTTTTTGTCTGTCTGTCTGTCTGTCTGTCTGTCAGTTCGTCTGTCTCTGCTCCTTCTCTCTCAATTTGTCTGTCTGTCTGTTCGTCTGTCTCTGCCCCCTCCTCTCTCTCTCTCTCTCTCTCTCCCCCCCTTCTCCCTCTCTCTCCCCCTATCTCCCCCTCCCCTTCCCCGTCCCCCTCTCCCTCCCCCTCCCCCTCCCCTCCCCTCCCTCTCTCCCTCCCCCTCCCCCTCCCCCTCCCCCTCTCTCTTTTTTTTCTCTTTCACTCTCACTCGCTCGCTCACTCACTCTGGCGGAATTCCTCGCTCCGTCTTCATTCCTCGCTCCGTCTTCTAAAACGTGTGATATATGTTACACCAGATGGAAACACTTTTTTTTTTTTTGGGGGGGGGGGGGAGTATCACAAATCAAGTAAAACCCTGTGGTTTCTTCATCGAGTGAACGGCCACAGCCATAGAATTTATTATGGCTACGCCCACTTCTAGAATTAGTGTGAAACGTAGCTCCACTTGTGATGCCTATTGTGAAAAAAACAAAACAAAAGTGAAGGTCTTTTGCAGTTGACACAGAATCTGCGTTGGCAAGGCATTTATCAGTCTAATGCTATGGAGGTAGGGCTATCCTGACGTCAGCGGTGGAGTTATGGAGGAGAGGGGGAGCAAGGGAGGGGCACTCACTCACTAACTCACTCACTCATTAACTAACTAACTAACTAACTAACTAACTAACTAATTAACTAACAAACTAACTAACTAACTAACTAACTAACTAACTAACTAACTAACTAACTAACTAACTAACTAACTAACTAACTAACTAACTAACTAACTAACTAACTAACTAACTAACTCAATCTCTCTCAGCCACACCCACCTACCTACCCACACGCATATACATATAGATTTTCAGTCATGATATCGGGGCTATATCATTAGGGACATGTGTTGTTGATAACAGAATTTTTAGACTTTGTTTATTACAGCCAAGATTATTTGACTCAACACCGAGATACGCAGGATAAAACCGAGATTGATGAAGATTAGACGTAGAATTTATCTCCCTATTTTTGAGTGGTGAAATAGGTCACCATGGAGGTTGGAATGGCATGTTTCTTTCACTCTTTATTTTTACTGCGAGGGACCTCACTCTTCAACTTGCTAAGAAAATGGCATTAATGTTGATTTCATAAATGCTTCTATATCCAAAAGCAATGATGTAGTATTGAAAGGATAAAACAGTAAGCGCCACGACATGCCTTTATATTATGTCATAGTATTTTTAGACTGTAGGGAAATTCTTGTAAGGTTGACAACAGTAACGTATTCCGTAATAACAACTTATTCACGGAGCTTGTCATGCGCACAGTCATTCGCTTTTTTCATTAGCTGTTTTGAAGGGCTTCTGAACATATGAATGGCCAACCAAAATCATATTAATATATGGCACAGCATTCTTAAAATTCCATATTTATTTCTTGTTCTGCGTGTAACGCTGATAGCTTTAGTTTTATGGATTTGCAGAAAAAATCCTCGAAACGGCAGCCTCGGGTGTGGCACATTTATGGGACGATAAGAAGATACGCTTGCACACACACACACACACACACACACACACACACACACACACACACACACACACACACACACACACACACACACACACACACACACACACACACACACACACACACACACACACACACACACACACATACACACACACACACACACACACACACACACACACACACACACACACACACACACACACATACACACACACACACACACACACACACACACACACACACACACACACACACACACACACACGCACACGCACACGCACACGCACACGCACACGCACACGCACACGCACACGCACACGCACACGCACACGCACACGCACACGCACACGCACACGCACACGCACACACCCACACACACGAACACGAACACGAACACGCACACGCACACTGCACGCCCACAGGCACACAGTCATGTAAAGGTATGTAGATAGATAGGTAGCATGCATGCTCGTATTTACACACAGCCGTAGAAAGATAATCATTGTTGCAACCACGTCCTAACAGACACGACCTTGCCTGTGGTAAGCGAAGAGTTTGCAACCATGGTCAACCATGGTAACTTCCCTTCCCCGCCACTCCCTGTCCCGCTCTGGAATGGCGCCAGACACTTGGGCCGTGCCGTTGGACTACCGTTTAGTATGGTTCTCTCCCGTGCCTCACTATGGCGGTGTTTCCTCGATTGATGTGGCGCAACATTCGCGCACCGCTCGTCAGCGCGGCATTACAAAGGAGACGCGATTTGGTCTGACGTGCGAGGCCAGGCGTCCGCCGCCCTTTTGGTGGCCTCATCTCGGCGACGGGCGTGATGTGGCGCCAGCTTCCGGTTGCGCAGGAAGCTTCGAAACAGATGCCTTTCCAGATTGCATTGCGCAATCCTCCGCTGCGACTTTGTCAAGTTCTGCTGGGCTGTCTCTCTTCGCATTTTATTCAGTACGTACGATGTTCTTACATGCCGCGTGGCATTCATGAGACAAAACGGCAGCATTTCTTGCTGTTTTTGTGAGGTAAAGGTCAGGATGGACTTGCACTCGATCTTACTGTTTGTTATATTTAACAAACAGTCGGTAGAGAGTGACGTAGTTACAACGGCAATACATGGCATCACTTGGTAATTTGATAGATTGTATAATTCAATTATTATTCTCCAGCTGCACATCAAAATAAAATAATAAGATTATTTTTCTTTTCATTTACTACTATATTTCCATTTTTACAATGGATATAGCAAAACGTTTTTTGGAAGCAGATTTGCGAAGGCAAGCCACGCCCAAACTCAAAGCAGTCCATCTCTGTGGCTACGAATAGTGATGTGATCGTCTGATCATTTTTTTTTTTGGCTTTGATTTGCTTTTCCACCTTCCTGCAAATAAAATATAGTGACACCATACTGCCACTATCCAGATCTGCCTCCATAGGCATGCTGCCATAATGTCTCTACTGGTATGGCTGGTGTTGAGACCATATACCTCCCCGGCCAAAAGCTGAATGATTTGGTGTGTTGTAGTGTTTCTTCTTGGCAGCATCATACCTATTTTATCCAACAAAGGCCTTTACCATCGTCTCATTTAGTACATCTGACGCAGCCTTGAAGCTATTTTGTTGAAAGTAACTAGAGATAGTACCCTCTGCCAGCTATAGCTCCTCCATGCTGATGTCTAACAGATATTTTCTCTTATTGCTAGTATCCACTCACGGAACTTATTATTGCTAAACCCTTTTGCAGTTTCAACCAGGATTGTTTGCTGTTCAACTCTTCTATTGTAGAATTGTTGCAAATCTCTTTGGTCCAAGGAGCACGAACACAGTTCTTCGGCACATGGGTCTTGCATGGTATCATTCACAGGGTTGTCTTTTGATGGTACACGTGGCCACTGATTTGGCTTTAAAATTCACCGAATCGCACCTATCCTATTAAACACAAACATTTAGAATCAGCTGTTAGTACCAAATGCACTACAACGCAAATGTGGTGTTTGTTCAGAACCCAGAAGACATGAATTCCCAATACGAATTGCTCAAAACGTGCAGACATAGAAAATAGTGCAGTCTTTACATAATTATTTTTTTTCTTCTAAAAAAGGTATTGTAACTGCATAATGATGTAAACTTGAAAAAATAAGGAGAAAACATGGTGGGAGCTATTATATTACACGTTGCCCATTATGTCCTGAAACTAGCCTGGACTAGGAGTAGGTGCATAGCCTATGTTGATGATGTTGATGCTGATGCTAATGATGTTGATGATGATGTTGATGTTGATGATGTTGATGTTGATGTTGATGTCGATGTTGTTGATGATGTTGATGTTGATGATGTTGATGTTGATGTTGATGATGTTGATGTTGATGTTGATGTTGATGTTGATGTTGATGTTGATGTTGATGATGATGATGTTGATGTTGATGTTGATGTTGATGTTGATGTTGATGTTGATGTTGATGTTGATGTTGATGTTGATGTTGATGTTGATGTTGATGTTGATGTTGATGTTGATGTTGATGTTGATGTTAATGTTGATGATTTCAGATTATAAATGATAAAGACAATAATAACAACACAACAACATTTTTCTTGACACGAGTGACGCCATGTGGAGTAGTAACCAGCAGATACACACCACCGTTTGTGTACTGCGTGAAGCAGCTGATACATCACATAAATTCGCGCATGGCAACCACGCCCAGGTACCAGTGGCCAAGAAGGGCGGAGTTAGAGGGAGAAAAGGGACGTAATGAGGAGTAAGGGCGAGACACCATATATACACTGTTATTCTATTTAAGGCGAGCATCCCCTCCCTCAGGTACCTCCTCCTTCGTCTTCTGCTTCTACTTCTTTCTTTTTCTTCCTCTTCTTCATC
>NW_028234412.1:15577526-15580026 GCF_977035675.1 Penaeus japonicus
TTAGTGTGTGGATTTCCCTCTCCTCATGCATGCTTTGCTCTGCTTTTGCCTTCAGGCTTAGGTTGTAGTTGGTCTTATCTCCTGGAAGCAGAACTGATATTAGGGAGGAGGAGTAATAGGGGGTTCTGGGGTGGACTCATAGTTTTGTTTTCCATGGTTCTTGGATGAACTGTGTGATTGTTCTGGGTGCATTAAGTCAAGTGTTCACCATCTCAAATTGGGCAATCATATCTGATCGCTATAACATCTGCACCATAGCTCTAAGATGGAAAGACCGCATTTACAATTAAATGAGTACATACTTTTAGAAGAAAGGTAGATTTATTCTACCTACTTATATATGTGTAGAAATATATGTCAATTAGATCCCATGTTTTTAATAATTCATTTTCTCGCTTTGCAGGACTTTGTCTACTTTGAGAGGAAACAAAATTAAATGCAACACTGACAATCTACTGAGAACATCATAAGCATGATGATCTGGAGAAATCATTGCAATAAACATTGTTAATACACATTGCAACCTGGTACTTACATTTTGATTATTTCAAGAAGTACATAGTATACTTCATTTATATATTTTGAATATACCTTCATATTTATGTTATTTTTATATTTAAAGAAGTTGTAGAAAATTTATTATACCACTCTTTTAATATATTTTATACTATAAGAATCATTTTGGTAAGAATTTCTGGATTTTCCCCATGATAGGCCACATCAATATTGTTTTTTGATATTTTCATACATATTTTATCATAGTAATTAAATTAGATGCTTAATACCACATGCAAAGTTTAGCAATATTAAGATTTATTTTATTTTCTACTGGTTCTATAGTGACCTTTCACAGCCTTTGTGATTTATATGTTGTAATTGAATATATTTAATACGCACACGCGCACACACGTGCACATACTTGCACATGCACTCGTGCACACGTGCGCGCACGTACACACACACACACACACACACACACACACACACACACACACACACACACACACACACACACACACACACACACACACACACACACACACACACACACACACACACACACACACACACACACACACACACACACACACACACACACACACACACACACACACACACACACACACACACACACACACACACACACACACACACACACACACACACACACACACACACATATTTATGTTAATTATTATAGTGATGTTAATCTTTCTAATTCTAAGCTACAAAGAATTTTGCCCTAAAATACGTTTTCAGTACAAGTAATTTGGAACGTGTAATTCCATGAAACACAGTCCACTGCCAACAATGTGCCTATTTTTTTTTTACTATGGAAATAAAAAGAAAATATTCTTTTAACAGATGAAAGCTAAAAGATTACATAAAAGTTTTAATAATCGATTTTCAAGATGGCTTCTTGGAGAATGTTATATACAAATGCCATGCATTAAATCTTGAAATATACCTCTACAGATGTGAAGAGGTAGATGACAGTAATTGACACAGGGAAACATAACTTCAACTTGGGAAAAATTATAGTTGTTTTGTAGGATTGCTGGTAACTCAGGATATTCTAAACACAGCAATAATATACCTTACTGTTCATGTAATATTTTGTTCTTTGTATTTTCATAAACATTAAATGGAAATGAAAGATAAAAAACACTCTTTGATGTAGTGTCTTATGACACAGGATGACATCCACCCACAACTAGTTAAGATACACTGTCGTTAATTCCTGCCATATTTCCAAACAATCTGAAACTATTTTATTTTTACTAAGGGGCATGATCTATTTTGTAACCAGGAATGCTCCAATCAAAGTATACCCTTCAGTCATATATTAATGTTGTTGACTCACAGAAGAACCATTATTACATCCTGCCACTTATTGACAGACTTGTTACATCCACCTCACACTTCTTCAGTCAAAATGGATTGTCTCTGTTTGCATGGAGATTACGCAAGGCTATCGTTTGTTGCACTTGGTACTATCTGCTCACCTACTCTAAAGGCTTGGGATCATGAAAGTAAAAGTTTCTTCATAACTTTTGTTTGCCATGTTTGCCTACAACTCTCTGATATGGGGATGAAATGAAGTTGATTATATACAAGTATTATATAGATACTTAGAAAAAAAGAGCAAAGTCATACCAACGGGACATTCAAAGCTGACTGTAGTTGAAAGACTGATGAAACTGCATATTGCATTTTATACAACAATTCTATGTAGTGAGGAAGTACCTGCCAACTATGTTGTAGTGATGGATAACAGTTTTAGAAGCCATACATACTCAGCTGGTAGGACCTGCCCTGTAAAATCCCATGTGTGGATCTTGGGTACAAACCAGTAATACACAGCTTTAAGAGGTTAAGATGGGGCAGCCTATAGTGGAATTGTTAGCTAATTTCTTTTGCAGAGATTTTCTATATGATGTTTTGATGGTGCCTTATTTAATTTAATTATCTACTCTTTATAAATGAAAGACACAATTTG
>NW_028234412.1:15590026-15592526 GCF_977035675.1 Penaeus japonicus
AGCCTCGAGGTCCAAATCGCTTGAATTATACATTGGATATTAATTGACTCTGATGTAACGTAAGCTGATATTGCAAAAATGTTTCGATGGAAAGTATCAGCTAAGGAAAGTATGAGAGTTAACGCTCAACACTGCAAAGGCGCGATGATGCAGGGGCGTTGTTTAACTTCCATGAAAGTTACGGCGAAGGGGATTACTTTTAGGCTGAGATCACAAGTTGCCGTGATGATAATTGTATTAGAAGAAACGTTTCAAACAAAAGGAAAACCAGAGAGGAAAAAAGTCTTACCGGAAGTTTCTGTTGAAAATGGAATACAAAATCGGGCTGGCGTATGAGAGGCAGCAGCTTGGGTTAATTTATTCGTCTTTATTTTGAGGGAGAGAGAGAAAAAGAGAGAAAGAGAGAGAGAGAGAGAGATAAGAGAAAGAGAAAGAGAGAGAGAGAGGTGAATTATTTCGTAAGAGACAAATCTACAATGTTGGGTCATATGTTTAAGAGAGAGAGAGAGAGAGAGAGAGAGAGAGAGAGAGAGAGAGAGATGGAGAGAGAGAGAGAGAGAGAGAGATGGAGAGAGAGAGAGAGAGAATGATTTGAAATTAATTTATACTAATCAGGTTAGGTATCCCGTTCTTAGAAATTCTTTTCATTAATAAAATCGAATCGAACCGTATTAAGTTAGAATAAGGATAAGGACTCATTGCACTATGGCGAGCCCACCTGTGTCATTGAGTGCTGACTTGCGAGAGTGTGCCAATGAGTGCTTGGTCCTTGCCCACCGTGGTGCCCAGCCAACGACGGTGACCGCCAGGCGACAGTGGAAACTCACGAGCTTAGACGGGGCTCGATCGGCCGACCACGGGGATTCGAGGCCGGCGCGTTACCACTGTATCAACCTGAGCGAATGAATATGATATAATTATCTGCTGAGTACAAGCGCATATATATAGTCAGAGGAATTTGATAACCACCGGCCCAGGCAATAGCAGAATATTGCAGATGCCTTCCTGCGTCGCCACCAATTATATAATTATATAATCATTATATAATTATATAATTATTTCAATGTCTCTGATGCTTTGTGCCCTATGGCCAGATTTCATTCATGTTGAACAAGAACAAAGGCGGGAACGTGGAAGAGAAGAAAAAAACAAAATCACGAAATTTCTTCTCAATTTTTCTCACTGTGATTCTACTCACTTTACTTTTCCCTCTTTCCTCTTTGTATTCGCGCGAGTTTGATTACTCATTGTTTCTGTCCCAAATTTTAGTTTCCTCTCATTTTCTCCGTCTAAAAATCCGCCATCAAAGCGAAAACCGGTAGCTGCCCGAGCAACTCAAAACAAAACAAAAAAACAGAAAAGCTCAAACATTTCTGAAACTTCTCAAGAACCGCACTCCTCCTTTGAAAGACCTTCGTGTTTACTCCGCCTCAGCTGCCTTTCTGTTTGCCCGTCGCTGTGTTCCAGCCGTTTGTCTTCGGAAGAGAGTTGAAAATGTTCCTTTTCCACTACCTATTTCTGTGCGTGGGTTTTTTTTCCCCTTACAGATTTTGTTGGATGTTAATTCAAGTCTTATTTCTATTCGTCTGGTTAAATATTTACTTCGTCAACTACTGCTTTCTATCATACGAAAAATAAACCCGCGTTTTTAATGACCTCACTGCATCTTAGGCTTATTTTTAGTGAATGAAATGCAGTAATGTTCCTCATTGATTAATCCCTATATGTTAAAGAGGAAAAAAAAATCTAATAATCGAATTATTATGCATCTGTCTCTGTGCATGTATATATATGTATATATATATATATATATATATATATATATATATATATATATATATATATATATATATATATATATATATATCTGTGTAAATGTTTGTCTTTGTACATGTCTGCGTTATAACATATGATATAGGATATATGTATATATATATATGTGTTTGTGCTTATGTATACTCAGGCCAGAAGAGTTTAAACACTACCTTCTACAAGACACAGGCCACATGCTTATAACTAATGAAAGCAGTGTGAGCTAGTCCTCTGAATAGAAAGGAGCATCTGAATACCATGTTTGCAATTGCATTACTTTGACTTCTTGATATATTCCACTTCAGTTAAATCAAGGAAGGGGACTCACATCCTATCTGACGTCATTCGCTATCTGTATTGTTATGCGATTCTTTTGCCGTATTTTTTTTTTTTTTTCTTTTTTGAGAGAGAGAGAGAGAGAGAGAGAGAGAGGGAGAGAGAGAGAAAGAGAGAGGGAGAGAGAGAGAAAGAAAGAGAGAGAGAGAGAGAGAGAGAGAGAGAGAGAGAGAGAGAGAGAGAGAGAGAGAGAGAGAGAGAGAGAGAGAGAGAGAGAGAGAGAGAGAGAGAGAGAGAAAGAGTGAGAGAGTGAGAGAGAAAGAGTGAGAGTGAGTGAGAGAGAGAGAGAGAGAGTGAGAGAGAGAGAGAGAGAGAGAAGAGAGAGAGAGAGAGAGAGAGAGAGAGTTAGATT
>NW_028234412.1:15600026-15602526 GCF_977035675.1 Penaeus japonicus
GATGATGATAATAAAAACAATGATAATGATATAACGATAATGAGAATGATTATGACAATAATCATAAGATGAATGATAGCACTAATAAAGATGAAAATAGTAGTGATAATAATAACAATTACATTGGTAATGATAATGATGCTAAAAGTAATAAAAAAGGATGATGATAATGGTAATAATGATAATGATAATAACAATAACAATAATAGTAGTAGTAACAATAATCATAACGATGGTGATAATAAAAATAATATGGGAATGATGACAGTGACTATATCAAAAATTAATGGTTGATATGACAACAGCAATGCAACAATAATGATAATTGCATTATTACTGCTATCAAAAGTGATAATGATAATGATAATAAAAATGATGAGGATAATGATAATGATGATAATAATGATGATACTGATAATGATAACGACAATACTTATAATGATAATGATAATAATAATAATGATAATAATGATAGTGATGATAATGATAATAATTTTTATAACAACAATAGCAACAAAAAATTGATAAGAACAACAATGATAATGATAATAATACTGATATTGATAATGATAATACTGATAATAATAATAATAGATACGACAAAAAAATAGCATTAGATATTAAGGTTTCTATCACTATCAAAAGCAACAGGAAAGCAAAAGGAAAAAAAAAAAGAGAGAAAGAAAGAAGAAGAAGAAAAAACAAACAAACGTCAAAGCTTGGACAAATACTCATAACTTTTTTTTTCGTAACCGGATTCATTTACGTAACGCTGTAGCTGATTAATGAAACGATTACGCATCGATTTCAATTAAAAAGGACGGTCTTTCAAGAGATTAGGGTACACTAATGACTCCCGGCTAACTAATGTACTCAATTAGAAACAGTAATGAACATAGTACTGCAATGAGACTCATACCATGCAAGTTGAAAGGGTGAATGAATGTTCGGGAGATCGAGTTAGAACTACTTTTTTTGTGTGAAAGTAAAACGGATATTTCAATGACGATTTTTAAACTACCATAGACATAACAATAATGATAATAACATTGCTAGATTGTTAGAATAGTAGGCTATGTCATTAATATGAACTTTATATTTTACTTATATAAGAGGGTTGACTATCTTTATTGAATTGATTGAACGTAGTGAAGATGATTAATGATGATGATATTGATAATGACGATAATGATAGTAATGATGATAGTGATAATATAATGATAATATAAATGATAACAAGGATAATAATGATAATAATACTACAACTAATAATAATGATATTGATGATGGTAATATTGATAAGATAAAAATAATAGTAATAATAGTAATGCTAATGATATTAATGACAACGACAAGAATAATAAAAAAGAAAAGAAAAGAAAAGAAAAGAACTTTAAAGATACAAACAGACATACAACTGCAATGAAATCTAACTTCGGGCAACATTTCTAGATTCCATGACCACACGTGATGCACGCGAACACATCACGCCATTCGGACATAAACAAGAATCGCCATCGACGTTATATATATATAACTCGTGTGCCTTTGCGCGGTTTTTAAGAGAGAGAGAAAGAGAGAGAGAGAGAGAGAGAGAGAGAGAGAGAGAGAGAGAGAGAGAGAGAGAGAGAGAGAGAGAGAGAGAGAGAGAGAGAGAGAGAGAGAGAGAGAGAGAGAGAGAGAGAGAGAGAGAGAGAGAGAGAGAGAGAGAGAGAGAGAGAGAGAGAGAGAGAGAGAGAGAGAAAGAGAAAGAGAGAGAGAAAGAACGACACACACACACACACACACAAAGAGAGAGAAGGTAAGAGAGAACGAGAAAGAACGAGAGACAGAGTCAGAGAGGGAGAGTGAAAGAGAGAAAGAGAGAAAGAGATAAAAAAGAGGGAGAGAAAGGCGCCCGTCTATCCCTCACCACTCGCCATAGATTTAATTCGTAGATAATGTGATCTCTTATCTCGAAGCAAGCAAGACCTCGGTCCCCGGGGGAGGATTTCAACATTATCTTATTGTCTCATTTGCATAACATTCGTCCACAGCTCCTTGGAAACCGTTGCCATGGGAACCCTTGAGGTTTACTGATACTATTTTTGTTGTTCTTCTTCTTTTTCTGTATCCTTTGTTTTGTAAAATCGCTGCGTCTAAATCAGAAATTATGATAAAAAAATATAAAAGTAGAAATAAAAAAAAAAAGAACAGAAACGTGTCTTGGCTTTAACTTTTGTTTCGATATTCATGTTATATTGTTGTTGTTGCTAATATCATTCGCGTTATTGTGAATGTTATTATGATTATATACTTTATTGTCATTATGATTTTGATAATTATATTTCATTGGAATTGTTGTTGTTATCATCATCATTATTATCATAATTACTATTATTGTTGTTGTTGCTAGTATCAATATCATTATTATTATCATTATTATGATCATTATTGTCATTACTCTTATCATCATCATTACTATAATTATCATTATCATTATCATCATAATCGTTATCAT
>NW_028234412.1:15627526-15632526 GCF_977035675.1 Penaeus japonicus
TTATTTCATCAATTTAGTTAGAAAGAAACAAAAGGGTAATACATAGAAAGAAATGAAAAACAAATTAAACCGACTTGGTGTTAACATGAAATGAACCAGAACTAAAAAGGCCTTAATTCGCATCAAAAGCTTTTCCTGATGGGAGCTCTTCCGGGAAGACTTAATTGCATTTCACGTACGTCGTGGTTCAGGCTGACTCGCTGACCGCGCTCCGAAATCATGGGGCGGGAAATCCAGCGGTGACGAGGACTCCTTATGTTCGTTGAATCGAAAATAAAGGGAGGAGGCTCGGCAAAAAAAAAAAAAAAAAAAAAAAAAATGGATTGGCCTCGTGATAGAGACATCCAGAATGTGTTAAGCTGATGGGCATAAGGAAAAAGTGAGGGAGATATAGCAGCAAAAGGATGGTGAAGGAAAGTTTCAAGGCATAAGAGAACGAATCCGAAAGCAATTGGTATATTGATTCTACATATAGATATGAACACGTGTAAAATCATATTCAATAAGTAGAAGTCAATCATAAAAAAACAAGCAGATGTTTTGACTGTTAATGATACGCCCAAGAACGCGATATGCTTGGTGGTACATAGTTTTTTGCACTCGTTACAAGAGACACAAAGGTTACAATGGAGGTAAACGAGAAAACTAATTATATTCGACTAGTCTGCAGAGGAGAATCGGATCACATACATTACTCTTTCGCAAAGGTTCATGTGAGTAATTTCACGCTAGGCGTATTAGTAGTAGAAAAAAAAATTATTCATGCACGACCATTATTTGCTGGCATTGTTTTATTCTTGTTATTGAAAAACAAACTATCTATAGAATTGAGCTAATTTCATAACCTTTGATTTCTTTCCCTTTACAATAAATTGAAAGTTAAAAGTCGGGAGTATTTGAGAGTATGGACTCTCGAGGCCAAATGATCCTAAGGACTACAGACATTTAGGCCGAAATAGAGTGCCAAATGTAGCAAAATATGATTATACTTTATCTTTACAATAATGGCATTACAGTACAGTTGGCAATGGTGATGAAGGTATAGAGCATATGCATATATGTAATGTAAAACAACACAGGTAAGGAAAATGTTGATACTCGAGCTAACACATCTCCAGGACCCAGGTGTTTACCCCGCCGGCGTTACAGCCTGTCTTTGACCCTAGACTCATTAACTCAGACTTGTAACCCATTTCAGTCTCATATTGGGAAACGCCTCGAGCCAGCCTCTCCTCCAGCGAAGAAGAAGAAGCAATAAGATCAGGCTAGGACGAGAAGGATGCTTCTGGAAGGAATGTTACAGTAAAGGTGTCTGCATACTGTTGCTATCCCGTCCTGCATTTTCCAAATTATCCGTATATGCCGAGGGAATTCCGTCTGTTTTCATACCTTATGGAAAGCGGGTGGGATAGGAGAGTTAATAGACGGGGGGAATAAAGAATTTTCGTGTGAGTGTGGTCAGTTCTTAAAGGTGAGTGAGTTGTATCGGCTGAATTAGAAAGGGAGGGCGAGGGAGGACTGATGATATCTTACTGTCATATGTTACAAAGGATCTACTGTATTTACATACACGTACACACATACACATATACATATACATATACATATACATATACATACACATATACATATACATACACATATACATATACACACACACACACACACATATTTATATATATATATATATATATATATATATATATATATATATATATATATTATATGTATGTATATACATATATTTATATGTATATATCCCGTATATGTATATATATATATATATATATATATATATATATATATATATATATATATATATATATATATATATATATGTGATGTTGAATATGTGTGTGTGTGTGTGTGTGTGTGTGTGTGTGTGTGTGTGTGTATGTATGTATGTGTGTGTGTGAAGGATTAAATATTTAGAATTGAAGGGATTGTGTTTGCAAACACTTCGTGATATTATAGAAACAAACGTTAAAACGCTCTCTGTATAAAAATATTTTCATCAGACCAGCAATGAATTGCACTGCGATTGTCTCTCTAAAATCCATTTGTATTTCGGTGTTCCTTTATATAGCAGTTGTATTTTTCTTTCGGCAAATACGCAATCCATTTATTTCTTTCTTGGAAACGGCCTCTGCTCTTTTACTCAGCCAGCCGAGGTACCCGAATCGTGAACACGTTTACCATATTCTTCACTTTACTATTATTAAATTATTTATTTATTTATCTATTAATGCTTTTTATCTGATTATCCACCTCTGCAACGGCGAGACTCACTCCTTGTCTCTCTCGGCCTTCCTAATTCCCTTTCCCTAACTATGAGACGCAAAGTCCTCGTTAGACAAGTAATTACTTCTTCAGGTGTTTGGAGTTTGTCTGAAGAGTCGTGTCTACTATCTGACGTATTAATTAAGGTTCTCTCAGTCGAAAGCGTGATGGTAGTGATGAAGGTAATGATGGTAAGGGTGATGATGTTGATAGTAGCAGATGCCTGGTATCTCTCGCTGGAACTCAGAATTAGTAGAGTGATTTTAGTCTTATTACAGTCTGTGTGGGTGGTGGCAGTGAAGTCGGAATGTTTGGATAGGTAATTTAGATAAAGACACAAATGCTACCGGTAATGCTGGTATGGCAGTAAGGATGATTTTGTTAATGATTATGAAAAAGATGATGATAATAATTATAGCAATAACAACGATAATGATGATGACAATAATTATGAAGGCGATACTATTAGTAATAATGAAAATGATGAGGATAAGGATAAATTGAAAATTCGACTGGCGTTGACAATGTGTCGTCCTTACGCTTGCGCCCACGAGCGTGCATACATATATTGAGATATCAAATTCAACACTTCAGAGAAATTACGTCAAACAATGAAGATATTAATCACATAAAATAACAGTACAGTAAAAGAATGATATCACATGCAGACACTAATAAGCTGAAACAGTAACAAAATGAATTATCAATAATTTCATTTCCTTTATAAAAATGATATTATCAATTGTAATGCGCTTGTATACTAAACTTATAGAGTCAATATGATAAATAAGATACAGATGAAGTGATTATGATAGTTTTTTTTTTATTTCAGATACACAGGTTTTCAGTCGAGAGCCTCATAAGGATGATAAAAGTAATGGTAATAATGATTATATTTCTGTTGAGTATAATTGATAATGATGACAACGATTTAAATGTTGATAAAGGTAATATTTGTATCAATAATGATAAAAAACAACAATTTTGAAATGGTAGTAAAAATTAAAAAAAGAAAGAATAATGCTAATTATAACAGTGATGGAATTAATCCTCATAATTGTTATTATTATAACAGTAGTAGAACGGATAAGCAAAAAATATAAGGCGCGCGTTAAGCTTACCCCAAAGCTTAAAATCCTTAAAGCTGAAGATCTTTCTTCTTTCTTTTCTTCTCTGTTCATTCGTCTGCCAATATCATGAGTCTCATATCCGGCCCAACGTGTTCACTGGACAGGATTGCAATCAACTTGCATTATTGCTGCCAATGCAATATTGCATCTCAATATGTTCTCGTATATCGCCTTCCCGTCGGGCTTCTCTCGGGAGGAGGGGCTAGCTGGCGGGGCTGGGGTGCGGGGAGGGGGGAGGGGGGAGGGGGGAGCAATGCTGTCGGGACTACGGTTTTAGGAGGGCGCCTCTGCATGTCAAATGGGCCTCTTATTCTTTGTGTGATGGAGATTTAGCTATGTTTACAGCCTCAGTATCTCACTGTGAAACTGGTGAGATGTTGAGAGAGAGAGAGAGAGAGAGGAATAGAGAGAGAGATAAGAGAGAAAGAGAGAGAGAGAGAGAGAGAGAGAGAGAGAGAGAGAGAGAGAGAGAGAGAGGAATAGAGAGAGAGATAAGAGAGAAAGAGAGTGAGTGAGAGAGAGAGAGAGAGAGAGAGAGAGAGAGAAACAGACGGGCAGAGAGAGATGGAGAAAGAGGGAGAGGCCGAAATAGAAAGAAAGATAGAGAGAGAGAAAGAGGAAGAGAGAGAGTTGACTGACTGTTTGAAAAGTTTATTTACAGAGCAATGCACTGCGCATGACTAGAAAAAAAAAACAGGATGTCTAAACTGGTTGAACTGATGTTGTTTACGAAAGCCATCAGGAAAACTTTAATTAAGGGAAGCGCTTTAGTACTCATGTACTAATGTGCCTCCCTTAAATAGATAACTTGTGTGTGGATGTGGGCGCGTGCACACACACACAAGCATACACACACACAAATATATATACATATATATATATATATATATATATATATATATATATATATATATATACATATATATATATATATATATATTATAATATATACTTATATATGTACATATCAATAAATGAATAAATAAGTATACATATATATATAAATAAATATATATATGAATTAATAAATAAATATATATATACATATATATATACATACATATATATATGTACATATATATATATATATGTATATATGTATATATACATAAATATGTATATATACAATTATATATATACATATATATGTATATACAATTATATATATACATATATATGTGCATATATATATGTATATATATATTATATACATACATATATATACATATATATATATATATATATGTATATATATATGTATGTACATATATAAGTATATATATATATATTATATATATATATATATATATATAATATATATATATATACTTTATATATATATATATATATATATATATATATATATATATATGTATATATATATGTATATATATATATATATATATATATATATGTGTGTGTGTGTGTGTGTGTGTGTGTGTGTGTGTGTGTGTGTGTGTGTGTGTGTGTGTGTGTGTGTGTGTGTGTGTGTGTATGTATATGTATGTATGTATATGTATATATATGTATATGTGTATACATACATATATATATATATATGTGTGTGTGTGTGTGTGTGTGTGTATGTAT
>NW_028234412.1:15655026-15660026 GCF_977035675.1 Penaeus japonicus
CAGGCTTTGTAAACAGTGCTCTCTTTCTCAACGACTTTGGGTTAGCCGTAAGATTGCATCACACAAGGGCGATCGCGGGGTGTAAACACAGACGGACAAAGGAAGACGGGAGGAGAGGGATGGGGAGAGGAAGAGGGGAGGTAGAGAGAGAGAGAGAGAGAGAGAGAGAGAGAGAGAGAGAGAGAGAGAGAGAGAGAGAGAGAGAGAGAGAGAGAGAGAGAGAGAGAGAGAGAGAGAGAGAGAGAGAGAGAGAGAGAGAGAGAGAGAGAGAGAGAGAGAGAGAGAGAGAGAGAGAGAAAGAAAGAGAGCAACAGGAAGAGAATGACACATCGACACCAAACGGACTGAAGAAACGCACAAGCGAACAAAAATGGGGGGGGGGGGGTTGAGAGGAGCAAGAATAATGGAACAAAAGAGAGGAAGAGGGAGAGGGAGAGAGAAAGATGGAGGAAGGGACAGCTTCTGGAAAAATCCCCCCCTTCCTTTTACTCTCCCAAGATCCAATAGCGAAGAGAATAATTCAATTGAAAAAATAAAAATAAAACTTGTTCTTGGGATTAAGATGATAATGACAAAATCGAGGTTGGTGGAATGAATCAAGAGTAAGGATTGAAGGAGAGGGAAGGCAAGATAGAAAAAATGAAATGTAAGTTATTAAATGAAAGAGAGAAAGGGAGATAGAGAGAGGAGAGGGAGAGGGAGAGAGAGAGAGGAGAAGGAGAGGGAGAGGGAGAGGGAGAGGGAGAGGGGAGGAGAAGGAGAGAGAGAGAGAGAGAGAGAGAGAGAGAGAGAGAGAGAGAGAGAGAGAGAGAGAGAGAGAGATGAAGAGTGAGGGAAAGAGAAACACGTTCTTGTCTATTACAGAATTCCAAAAAGACAGAGAGAGAGATAGATAGATAGAGATAGATAGATAGATAGATAGATAGAGATAGAGAGAGAGAGAGATAAAGAGAGAGAAAGACGTTCTCATCTATCCTCTTACCCTACCCCTACCCCCGGCCTCCCCACCCCCGTAACGGTTCCCGCTCTTGTGTTGTATTCTTCTGCTTTTAAACGGGAGGGAAGGAAAGGGGAGGAGGTGCTATAGGTTCTTGTCTATATTTATGGTTTGTTTATAAGCGAGTGTGATAAGGAACGATTTTGTGAGCTTTTTTATAGTATTCTTTACTTATATAGGTGAGGGAGGGTGGGAGCGATAGATAGTGTGTGTGTGTGTGAGAGAGAGAGAAAGAGAGAGAGAGAGAGAGAGAGAGAGAGAGAGAGAGAGAGAGAGAGAGAGAGAGAGAGAGAGAGAGAGAGAGAGAGAGAGAGAGAGAGAGAGAGAGAGAGAGAGAGAGAGAAAGAGACAGAGAGAGAATGAGAATGTTTATGTGTATGTGTATTTGTGTGTGTGTGTGTGTGCGCGCGTGTGTGCGTGTATGCATGCGTAAGTGCACGTAAGTGTGTGCGTAGGCACACATGAACAAGTGGGTATATGCATGAGAGAGAGAGAGAGAGAGAGAGAGAGAGAGAGAGAGAGAGAGAGAGAGAGAGAGAGAGAGAGAGAGAGAGAGAGAGAGAGAGAGAGAGAGAGAGAGAGAGAGAGAGAGAGAGAGAGAGAGAGAGAGAGAGAGAGAGAGAGAGAGAGAGAGAGAGAGAGAGAGAGAGAAAAGAACGAGTATAGACTTTAATAATCATTATGAATTGATACATAACAAGAACAATCGCCACCAGAGAAAACACGACATTTTTGTAGACATAACTAGACTAACCTGAACAATAGAATAGAAAGCATTATCTCTCCCGTTTCACCGATATTTCATGCGTATTGAGGGCTTCAGGGAGCATGAATATAAAGTCCATATTTTATATATCCTTTTCATTTTGAAAACAAATGTTATTTGTCAGATTTCTTAGATTAATATGATTTTGTGATCCAGTTTTTATTTTTGTTCTATTTTATCATTTATTTATCTATATGTCTATACGATATTGATTTGTTCCCCGCTCTATTTATAGGCCTATAAAGAATCGCATGTTATAGACTCTCATTCCCTTCCCACTCATCTTTCTGCTTCTCCTCCTCTTCAATGTTGCAATTTTTTCCTACTTCCTCTTCGTCCTTCTCGCCTCACCATTCTTACAAAAAATATTTTTCATCTCTCACTCTCTTCCTATTTTTCTCTTTATTCTTTCCCCTCATTTATTCATACCACCTTTCCTTCTTCATTTTTGCTCTCCATTTTGCCTATTTCTCCTCTTTTCTGTCTTCCATCTATCTTTTTCTTCCTCTCTCACTCATCCCTCAATTTTCTCTTTCCTCTTTGCTTTCTATCTGTTCCCACATCTACCTCTGATTACCCATTCCTCGCTATTCCTCTTCCTTCTGTTTCAATCCTTACCTATTCCCATTTTTCGTTTCTTCGCCCTTCTGTCCTTATCTTCGCCAATCCTCAACCTCCCCTCCCCCCTCCCCCTCCCCCGCCATGTCCGGCAGCTGGGATCACGTCAGTACATCCTGTTGAGGTCTCCTTCCCGCCCTCCCTCGGTCCGTCTTGCATGTGTCTTGGTCCGTGTGTATCGGGATGTTAATAGATATGTATCTATTTGTCTGCATATATAAATTCATAGTGTATACCTACACATACATATGTATATATGTATATATATATGTGTGTATATATATGTATATATATATATATATATATATATATATATATATATATATGTGTGTGTGTGTGTGTGTGTGTGTGTGTGTGTGTTTGTGTGTGCATGTGTGCGTGTGTGGGTTATGTATATGTATAGATATACTGCATACACACACAGATATATATATATATATATATATATATATATATATATATATATATATATATATATATAACGTATCTATCAATCTACCTGACCATTTACCGATCTGCAAACACACACACACACAAATATATGTGTATATATACATACGCACACACACAAATATATGTTTTTATACATACATATTCTTAAATACATAAATAGCGTATATGCGGTGGGTATTTGCTATTTGCACAGGCCCACGTGCTAAAGAAGTCTGCGTGAGGTCACAGGTCATGATGGTTTGAATGTGTAAACTCAAGGCACGACACGTTACTCCCTGTGGCCCATCATTAAGGTAATTACTTGGCCTCACCTGCCCCGAATACCCTCCCCCTCCTCCACCCCCACCCCTCCTTCCTCACCAACCGTCTTCTTGTCCCGTAGCAGCGGACTGTCCGAAATCAAGAGCTGACATAGAGACGCGGACACACACACGTATAGTAATAGAGAATACGACACAGGGTAGTTCTCGGATACGTACATACGCAGAAAATTATATCAGATAAATACATAGATTAATAAATCAATAAAGTATATATCCACAGGCATAAATAATTCATATCACGTAAACATATCAGCAGATAGCTATTTGAACTATAAACCCGAGACGGCGAAATCTGCAAAATATTTTTCACTGCAACAGAAAAAATCTAAAGCCTTTAAACTTGTCAGTCACGACAGCGGAAACCTTTCAGCTAGAGTGGCTGTGTGGCGAAGAGATTGCTGGATCTACAACGAATTCAGTTCGGCGAGGATTTTTAAACTGTTAACAGAATTACTTACTGGTATTTTGTTGGATGATGGAAACAAATCACACTTGTCACATATCTTTAGACAAAATTGTAAGAATATCCAGTATTCTATTAAATCTAATCACATTTTGTTGGTGTTCGAAATATCCTGTATGGATACTTTATTGTGCTTCCATAAGAAACCCAAAACCTAAGTATGGGCGTCTAAATAAAAAGTCAATGAAAGAAGTTTACCAGAATATCTTGAGTCATAATCGTTTAAGTAAATTTCTCATGCGAACCGTTAGCCCGCTCTTGGATAATTATCAAAATGATAGATACTTCTTGCATGTTGATTTGAGGCGGTATGAATCCCATGTTCCTCCTCAAATCAAGATTAAATAGTCAAGGTATTTATCCCAATTGAATGAGTTATCGAGGGAAAATTGTCATTTCTGTACTTTGTAGAAAGGTAGTTTATAATATCCTGAATTTGAACATATGCCGTTCTTTGGCCGATGAGCGGTGTAAAACCAAGCGATTTCGAAGGTAAACAGGCCTATGCAGACGCCAAAATTCGTTATATCACAAATACGAAACGTAGAAACCTCAGTTACTATAGTTTTGAGTGTGCATCGAGTGCTTAAAGAGGATTTCTTAAAGTCGTTTTTTCATAGAAATTCAGGTGTTAAGTGCTTTCTGGAGAGAGTGAGGGAAAAAAGCCATTTGAAAAAGAGGAAAAAAAAGTATAGTACTCTTGTAGGTAGCGTGCTTTTCTAAGGATTAGGGAGACGTTAAGCTCTCCCCCACACTCGTAGGACGCCCCTTGAGCAGATGTTCAGTGAGATCTGAGGAGGCAGATGCGGCACGTGCGGAGGAAACGATTATGACTCACGGATGGGCATTTTTTCTTTTGCGCTCCCGTCCATACCCATCAAGGCCCTATTAAGTCTTATAGCCCCCATGAGACCATGCCAGACGCTTCCCATTTCCAAAGACCAAACCGCTTCAAGTTCTCTAGGAAGAGCCCCACCATCTCCATCATCATCGTCGTGGGAAATATAAAAAAAGAGCCTTTGGGACAGCGGAGGGAAAATGTTTCACGTGCCGTATGACCCAGTGCGGTGCCCGGCGTCCCTTTAACGGGGTGCAGCAGTCGCCTTGACAATAGGTCCTTCCTTTCGCTCTAACGGACGTCGTATCTCTCTCTCTCGCATGCGGTTTTATCCTTCGAACGTGCATCCGAATGAGAGGACTTCCGTTCCATTGAGTGATATTTGCGATGTTCTCTGCTGTAATACGTAGATTCTCAGTCGCGATGATCTGAGAGCTTCTCCGTATTATTTTCTCTCTTGTTCTTCGGAGAGGTGCAGAACACCTGGTGTCAGGCGTACCAACTGAACATGAGGGTGCTCACTTTTGTCAACACGTTTATTC
>NW_028234412.1:15697526-15702526 GCF_977035675.1 Penaeus japonicus
GTTCTCTTTTGTTTGTATGTATGTATTTCTATCGGTCTGTCTGATTTTCTCTTCCTTTTTCTGTATCTGTCTCTTTCTCTCTCTGTTTCTCTCTCTCTCTCTCTCTCTCAGGTTGAAAAGTGTAGGAAAAGCATATAACATGACAAAGATAAATCTTGAAGTATAATAAAATCGAAGTCAAAGATTACTAGGGCTACTCTGTGAAATTATCTATCCTCGTCCCTAAGGTTACTCACATATGTCTTCCCCTTCAGAGCGAGATGAAATATCTACTTAGATAAGTTTAAACATTTCTTGAAGTAAGGTCTAATTACCATGAGATCGAGAAGTAAAACGTAATTGGCTCAAGATCCTGAAGAAGGATCTAATTGTCTCTAAATTCACTTTGGTGAGGGATTAATTGAGTCAGCTCTTCCCGAAGGCTGACCTGCTACCTTTTGTTTCGGAATCTATTCGTAGGCAGTATTTCACTGTGATTTAGTCTGTGGTTTAATGGAGGCACATATTGTTATTTTTAACCATATCAGCTTTATTACACCTTTCTAATTGTACTTATTAAAACCTAGGATCTAAAATAACACTAAAACAAAAATAGCCTGAACCTAGAAATATTAACGTGTCTATAAACAATGAAAATCTCTCGTTCTCATTAAATTCTATAATATACGATATACGTAATTATAATCATTATATCCTATTTTATTCATCCATAATCCGTTCGGCACAGTAAACTTTCCGATTAACGTCGCGTTAACGAAAATACCAGAAACAACAGTGGTATCGATGGAATTCCCTCCTCAACCTCTACTAATAATATTCAGATTATAGTGGAAATAAAGTGTGAATTCCACCCCTAGGACCCCCACAATCTGGGTCCCCCTTTCCTTAACAAACGCACCCTTCGTGTTAATCCTCACACACCTAACCTGCCTTACCTCGTGATAATAAACTTCGGGGGCATGTTTTGTAAGCAATATCTTAACCCACAATTAAACCTACCTCACTAATCCGGGATAGGGCATATACTCAAAAGGCATAGTAGCGGTGGCGAGGGCGAGGCATTGGGAGGGTGGAGGCAGCGACGGCAGTGCCTCACCAGCTCATTCAACATACCTCGAAGTCCACAAGAAATATTAAAAGAAAGATGAAAGCCTGTTGGCCATACAGCAGAGATGAAATAATAGAATATGAAGTTAATGATGAAACATATTGTAAAAAAAACTAAATGAAATAACCGAAACCAAATATAAATGTGCATTTTACTTCCTCAAGACCACAAATCCTTTAAGATGAAAATGAAGACGGGAAAGTACCGGCTAAGGCGACGTAGCCGGACGCTATTTTTTAACAGGGACAAAACGCAATTACAATGGCTATAATTCGCGTTTCGTCGTCCAAAGGACAAACACACAGCATAAAAAATAACAAGTTTACAAAACATGAGCAGCCAACTACTTATCTTGTAAGTAAACATATGTAGACGGCAGATGATTGAAATCACTAAGTTCCAATGGGGCCAAAGGCGAGGAAACCACCGTGCCTTCTCGGACCAGACTGATTTAATTTGTTCCTACAAGACAATGTACGCACAGTGTGTGTGGGTGTCTGGAACTAACCAGACGTCCATGTTTTGGCAAGCATATCAGAGCTACCTCTCCGTTTTTTAGGTGGGGCAACTTCAGGTGTTGTGTGTGTGTGGTGTGTTTGTGTGTGTGTTTGTGTGTTTTTGTTTTGTGTGTTTGTGTGTTTGTGTGAGTGCAATATATGTATGTATACATTATATAATATAAAAAACACATATATACCTAAATATATTATATTATATATATATATATATATATATATATATATATATAAATATATGTATATGTATGTATATATATATATACATATAAATATATAAATATATATATATATATATATATATATATGTATATATATATATATATATATATATAAACACACATTCATATACATATATGTTTACACGCACACACACACCTTTCTTCTGATATATTAGGTCCTTTTTCCTAAGTTAGAAAAAAACGCAAAGTTTTGAAAAATAAATAAAAAGTTGCTTATCTCTCCTTAGTCGAAGCTGACCTCCTTATCACAATCTTGAATCTTCATTTTCATATATTTCTCGAGAAACTTTCTATAACGTTCTTTTGATAAAATACTGGCTTGTTTTTTGGTTTTTATTTGTCTCTTTCTCTCTTCTCTGATTCATATATGTATCCATTTTTGATTATAGAGTATATCGAATTACAGCATGGATGCGGTCTGTTTCTGCAAATCAAAAAATGCGGATGAACCGAACCAAATGATTCCATCAACATAATCAAACAGTAAACGGAAGGAAACAACGATGGTCAGAGAGTGTGTGTATATATGTAATCATAGGTATGATATAATTACATACATGTGAATGATTCTATGATAGCGTTTATATGAATATATATAGAAGGAAGGTAAGTAAATATGAACATAAATACAAATATTATCCTAACTATGTATAGAAAATATATAATGTATGCGTAAATATACTTATTTATATAAATACCAAATAAAAAATATCGATTCTGTATATATTACATATATATATATATATATATATCTATATATATATATTAAAAACATATTATATAATTATATATATATAGTTATATATATAATATATATACATATATATAGTTAACATACACACACAAACACAACACACCACACAACAGAAACCACACACACACACACACACACACACATATATATAGTATAATATATATAAATAATATAATATATATATATATATATATATGCGATATACTATATATACATCCACACACACCAACACACACATCCACGATAAACAAACACACACACACACAACATATAATATATATATATATAATAAATATAAATATATATATATAAATATATATAAATTCAAAAATATATATATAAATATATATATATAAATATATATATATAGTAAATATAATATAATAATATATATATAAAATGCTATACATACATCTAATATATATATATATAATATAAATATATAATATACTAAATATATATATATATAATATATATAGATATATAATATTATAAATATATTTAATAAATAAATCAAATATATATATATATCTATATATATTATTTATCTAAAAATATCTATATATATAATATACATAAATGTATATATATATAGATAAATAATATTTACATATATAATATTATATATATATATATATATATATATATAATATATATATATATATATATATATATATAAAAGCATATACATACATAAATATATTATATATAATATATATATATATATATATATATCTATATATATATCTTAAATTATATATAATACATATATATATATATATTATAAGTATATATATATATATTATATTTATTATTATATATAAATGCAAATAAATATATATATATAAAGTATAGTATATATATATAAATATATATATAAATATATATATATACAATATAATGTAAATATATATATAAAAATATATTTACCAAAAATAATATATATAACAATAATATATAATATAGCTATATATATATATATATTATGTAAATATATAAAGATATAAATAGTATATAAAATTATAGTACAACTCTCACACACAGTAATAGGTCCCACACACACACGCACTCTCCTCCCACACTGAACCACCCACAGACTTCCTCCCACTCACACACAAAACCAAACACACACACAGACTCCCACACACACACCCAGACACATCTCACTCACCCACCAACTCAACACACACTCTGACACATACACCCCACACACACACACCACAACACTCACACACCTCACACACACACACCCACACACACTCTATCACACACTCAACCACCCACAAACCCCACACACACACCCACACACACACTCACCCTCACACACACACACCACTAATACACCACAATGTCACAAGTCTAAGATCTACAACCCCATCACCAACACTGAAACCCTCACTCCCTCTCAGCACACCCCCGCCCCACCCCCACCCACCCCCACACCCCCCACCCACCACACACCCAACACACACACCATCCCCCACCTACACACACCCTACCCCCCACCTATCCAAGTATATATTATCTATATACATACTCATCTATAACTCTATATCTCACACACAAATATATCTATTCACAATATAATACAGTCAAATCTAAATATACGTTTACTATATGTATATACATAATATAATATAACCCTCTATACTCAATAAATAAAACCTATCGAACACTCACTCTAACCCAAACACACACATCAAACTGACTTTCTGTGACTAAATATGTATATGTAAGAACATCTAACTCTCACAATCTCTCACACCACAATATCTCTACACACCTCTAAACATTCCATAACTCTATCTAACTATCTAACTATCAATCTCTCTATCTACTATTAAAAGTACTCTCACTACTACATCACATACACTATATCTATCAATCACTCTAATCTTACACAATCACGATCACCACTATGCTGCAACAATCTCTAACTCACATCTATCTATCTCTAAATCTACTATAAAAACATCATAAATAACAAAATTCTAAATGTATCCCCTACATATATCTACAATCTATCCATGTATCTCTCACAAATAAAGAATAAATAACTCTAAATCTCTAATGTCTATCATAAAAAATATCAAGAATCTCAATATATCTAACTATATATAAAATATGTATTAAATAACGATAACAATATCTATCCCTATCAAAATCAACACTATCTCACTCTATCTCTACTAAACTAGAGATAGAGAGAGACAGAGAGAGAGAGAGAGAGAGAGAGATCCACTTATAACAAAATGTAAATATCAATTAATCTCTCTAATCTATATATGCAAAACAATTATATGTTATCAAAGTATACATTGATATAAATATTATATAGCACACACACAGAGCACACTACATATAAGTACAATATGTATTTA
>NW_028234412.1:15737526-15740026 GCF_977035675.1 Penaeus japonicus
AGCCAATCGTTTATCTTATCAATCTCGAATGGGTCATCAGGTTTTGTCTCCTTTAGAAAAGTGATTATTCTATGGATTATTCTCTCATCATCTGCTAACAGATTTGGTGTAAAATCAATGTTCTAAATTCTGAGGTAGTTCTTTAAATACCGTCTATGGTTGTCGCCTTTTTATCCTGTTGTGAGAATATGGGCTGTTGAACGGTTGATGGTGCACTGCTTGGGTTGCAGAGGAAGTGCTTTCTGTATGTGGGTTGAGGTGGGTGACCCTGAGGACAGACACACACACACACACACACACACACACACACACACACACACACACACACACATATATATATATATATATATATATATATATATATATATATATGTATATATATTAATAAAACACTGCCACAAATTGGATTGCTTACGGCTGATGAGGAACTTTCTTTAAAAAGTTCGAAACGTCGCGAGTTTTTCCTTTCAATTTATGGCAGTGTTTTATTAATTCTGTTATGTGCACGTTACTGTGTTTGTGTTTTTTTGTGATATATATATATATATATATATATATATATATATATATATATATATATATATATATATATATATATATATATATATATATATATATATATATAGAGAGAGAGAGAGAGAGAGAGAGAGAGAGAGAGAGAAAGAAAAAGAAAGAAAGAAAGAGAAAGTGAGACAGATGGATAGCCAGATAGATTGGCAGATAGATGGACAGACAAGTGGAAAGATAAATGAATAGGCACAGAGTGTGTAAGTCATATGGAAATTGCGGAATATTGCGCAATTTTAAACCCGTTTGCCTCACAGCCGGATTCACCAAATAACGGGTCGCTCTCAATTGCAAATACTGTCTGCCTTTGACCTTGCTGCATTCAAGGTCAGTGCATGCACCTTTTATCCGAAAGACATCATGCGCTGAGCTTTCTCTTTTATCAACTTTTTTCCTTCCTTCCCGGTGGATGAGTCGCGGCCACCAGCGGCTGACGTCCATCCCAGCGCCTCGCTTGTCGCCTGAAGGAGAAGATCCATAATTACACACACACACACACACACTCACACACATATACACCCAGTGGGAGAGGAAGGGGGAAAATGAAGAGGGAGAGGGAGAGGGAGCGGGGGATGGAGAGCGAGAATGAGGGAGAGAAAGAAAGTGAGGAAGATGGAGGGAGGAAACGCCTTTTATACTCGTTATTTTGTGAATTATCGCAATAAGTTTGCATCAAAGAATAAAAAAATCCAAAAAGATCTCAGGGTACTGTGCCTCCGCCCGGGATCGAAGCGGGGACCTTGCGCGTGTAAAGCGCATGTGATAACCACTACACTACGGAAACTATAGTTATATTAAGATTTGATTTAGTTAAGATTTTACCACTCATATATAATGTCTAGATCTGTAACAACCCATCTATGGACAGATACATTGATAAACGGTAAAACTGACGACATGCCGCGTTACTTCGTGATTTCCTAATTCACATGTGCATCTACAGTATTTGGAAAAGACCTTCCTGTCAGAAAAAAATGCTTACAGGATTTTCAGTTTGCCATCGACTGGTTACTCGTGGCTCTTCGTGTTCCTTATTGTTCATGAATCCTCGTGTTTGACTTATATTTTGTTAACACGCAGATATGTAGAAATAACATTTAAATAGCTACGAAAAGGTATTAATTAATTTGTTGAAAAATTATAATGCATTTTTTTCTTATCTTTATAATGATAATAAAAATTGCACGGGTCCTCCCATAGACTGACATTTTTCTTCATTCATCTGTCTCTCTCTTATTTTCCCCCTTCGTATTATACTGATCAGCATATATAAAAAGGGAGAAAGAATTGTTTACATCTACTTCTTCTTCATCTTCTAGCTCTTGGTCTTCTTTGAATCACTCACTCATCATTTTCTCTTTATTTTCCCTCTCTTTTCTCTGTGTTTTTCTTAATTTCCTTCTTTTATCCTTCCTCCCTTCTCTTTCTCTTTTTTCTTTCTACTCACTATTTTTTCTCTCTCTCCCTCATCCCTTTCTTTCTACACCTTGAAAGACGGAGCTTCGTTGTACAAAATAACTTTCTTTCTCTCTCTCTCTCCCTCCCACTCATTTCCTTCTTTCTACATGTTGAAAGACGGAGCTTCGTTGTACAAAATAACTTTCTTTCTCTCTCTCTCTCCCTCCCACTCATTCCTTTCTTTCTACATGTTGAAAGACGGAGCTTCGTTGTACAAAAGAGCTTTCTTGTGTTGCGGTGTTCTTTTCGCATGTCTACACACGACTTCATATTCATTATCTTTATATTAAATATATTTTCAACAGATACAACGAAAGTAAAAAAAAATGAATATTCCATATGCAAAAATAAGCAACTTACAAGCAGGTAGTTCCTATAAGACTGTAGTGTGAATTTGGGTCTCCATTTCGCCTTGCCAAGGATTCCAGGAGTGAGCTTCAGGTGTCTTCCCTTCCTCTGCCTGTACCTACGTTGC
>NW_028234412.1:15747526-15750026 GCF_977035675.1 Penaeus japonicus
TCGACTTAGTAAAGATTTAACCGCTCGTATATAATGTCTACATCTGTATCAGTCTATCTATAGACAGATATATGGATGAAAGGTTAATATTCCAACTAGTGCCGCGTTACTTCCTCCGCCGTATTAAATGTCCCCAGCGCGCAGAATGCATGACAGGAACACGCCGCGTTTGTTCGTGTCGAAAGCGCGGCAAAAGCGCGGAAAGTATTGGAACAGTCGTGGGCTTATTATGATAGTTCCACGGGCGAAAAAATGCATATTTATAGTGTAATATTTGTTACCAATACTTCATATGAGCATACCACTTTTGCAAACCATTTTAGGAAAACCTGGATTCTCTGCTGATTTTGGGTTTGTTTACCTTTTGGCGGTTTTTTTCGAAGGAGAGTGGAGTTAAATAAATGGTAAAAATAGTCACGAACGTAAAGTTAAAGTATATGATCATACGAAATTTGTATACATTGAATCTATATGTATGATATTTCCAAGATATGCATACATATACGTATATACACACACACAAAATAAGGAAGGCCAATACATAAACACACGATCCCTCTCATCCCGTTATTTTGATGGAGCGTAGACTGGATCATCAACCGCGCGTTTGTGAAATGGTTGTCAGTTCTTTAACGAGGAACAAGCACAACTGATTCGTACCATATTTGAAATTAATCGGTACAATATTCGTGGTATATAGTAACGCTGCACTGTCCGAAAAATTCACCGGATTAGTTATTCACAAACAATCATTGAGTGAGGTAGGAGGCATAAACTATCGGTAAATGATGAAGGAAGCTTGGTTAGGAACTCGCAATTTCCACACCTTGAAACAGAGCTTCGTTGTACAAAGGAGCCTTCTTACGCTGCGGGTTCTTTTCGCATGTCTGTACACGACCTATTATGTATTATGTTTGCAAAAATATCAAGTCTTAAAAAAAAAAAAAAAAAAAAAATGCCGTCCATTCATACTTTTATTGTGGCGTTGATAATAATAATTCCAAAAATTATGAATAAGAAGTGAGTGACTATGAATAGACACATTGTTCTTCTAGATGGTAAGCAAGATTTTCAGTACGTTTACGAAATCCCTCCTAGCAAATTACTTTTACATTTATGCAAAAAAAAAGAAAAAAAAAAGGAATGCATGAAACATTTAAGAAGTGGAATATATAACGTTACTCACCCCATCCTCTGGCCTGAAAGGTCGCCTGGAACAAACAACGACTTACAGTTGAGGGACTGGGACGCAAGATACGGTACAGGGAAAAACTCAAGTTCTATGACCTGGGGCCAAACCACACATCATTGGTATAATTAAGTGATTTGTCCTCCTGGCACTTGCATTTGCGGCAGTTGCATCTGCAGTTGTCTTCCATTCCTATGCCCGCACCTACGTTACGGAGTTCCACTTCATTGTCTTACTCAATATTCAAAATGCTAAAGATGTGATCATCGTAATACCGGTCATTTATATTCTATTGTATTGTAACAATTAGAAATCCTTTATATCCTTCTCACAGCCCAAGGATATACACGCATGTGTGCCTTATTTACTCCCTAACTTCTTTATCAGCGCGATCTCTCTCTCTCTCTCTCTCTTTCTCTCTCTCTCACTCTCTCTTTCTCTCTCTCTCTCTCTATATATATATATATATATATATATATATATATATATATATGTATATGCATATATGCACACACACACACACACACACATATAAAAAAAAAAAAAAAAAAAAAAAAAATATATATATATATAATATATATATATATATATATATATATATATATATATATATATATATATGTGTGTGTGTGTGCATATATGCACACACACACACACACACACACATACACACATATAAAATATATATATATATATATATGTATATATATATATATATATATATATATATATATATATATATATATATATATTTATATTCATTAATGTGTATGTGTTTATGGATTATATTCTTTTTCCCTCCACTTCTTTTTCCTTCGCCTTTTAGGATATATTTGCTCCTTTTGATATTTTTCTTTGTAACCTCGATGAGATCTTGTAGGTCGTGTATTCATTTGCTTATGTATGTTAGCTGTGTTTATTTCTGTATGCATAGGCTTATGTGTGTACATTAATTATCTAATACATTTGTTTGTTTCCGCGGTTTATTGGTTAAGGAAAGGGGAGTGTAGATCTCTTTGGCTACTCCAGTGTGTGTGTTGCATTTTAAGTTCATGACTAATGGCCAATTTAAGTCAATCTTGAACTCGTATTATGTGGCATGTACTGTATAAAAGCGGTACAAATCCTGCTGAATAACTCACATTAGAATCGTTTCCGTAGTGTAGTGGTTATCACGTGCGCTTCACACGCGCAAGGTCCCCGGTTCGATCCCGGGCGGAAACAATTTATTGATTTCTGTTTTGTTCACGCGCAGATGATATGTAGAAATAACAATGAAATAGCTATGAAAAAAGTTAATTTTTTTCTTAT
>NW_028234412.1:15775026-15787526 GCF_977035675.1 Penaeus japonicus
GCTGGGTCCTGCTCGTGTTACCAAGCGGTTGGGACCAGTTTCCCTTGAAATCCAGGATCTTGACTCTGGCAAGGTTCTGAGAGCTCACCTTAACCACCTCTGACCATACATTCCACCAAAAGAACTGTCTTATGCAGATGATGATGCTGTTCCAGAAGATGAGGACGAGCCGGTAGATAGTGATCCATAGGTGGCAGTCCTGACATCATGTGTACAAAATCCTGCCCCCTCTGAGTGTAGTCAGCCAACTCGCGACATACAATGTGCTTAGGGACCCCCATTTTTCAGTGTGATCTCGGCTTAATGCCACACTGAGACGGGTCATGCTGTTCCCTTTAGTTATGCTTATGTGAGCTCTTGGCTTCGTGTCACACAGGAATAAGGGATGCTGTTTTCAGAGTTCAGGGACCTCGGTGCCAGTGTGATTCGGCCTAGTGCCACTCTGGCTCCAGGATGACTCATAACTGTGGTTTGTTGGAGTATTGCACAATGCATTTTTGCAGAGAACGATTCTAATTTCACTGCTTGTACTTTCAAGAGGTTCATATCAAAGATGAAGAAGCTGCTGGCTTCAGGGACAATATCATAATTTCCATTTACCATATTTATCCAATGCTTCTGGTTTGATATTTATACTTATAAAAGGAACACATTTTTATACCATGTCCACTCTTCGTGTACTGCCAGGACTTGGACTACTCGTATTTTTCAGGTCTCCACTGCGGTTCGACCCAGAGCGGGGTAGGTAACTGTAAGGTAGCATCGGCGTCACATCTCCCGGTCATCTCCCGTCATCTCGCGCATTTCGTCTTTGCGGTTGCTACCTTATTTTCTTTTCGCCTGCCTTTTATTTGTTTTTATGTTTCATTTGTTTTACTCGCATTTGTTTGAGTTTTCCCTTTCACTCCGTACTTCCGTCTGCGATGGATTTACGAGTATGTTTTTTTTACACGCTTCATATGTAAGTTCCTGATATATTGTTTATTCTTATCATCAAATTTTACCTTAATTTCTAGTTACTTTTTTCCACCGACAGTGGCTTTGTTTTTGTTTTAAAAAATATTAATTTAACGCATTATTTTACTTTCAGTCTATTGCATAGGTAATGAATATTTTTCTCATTTTTATTGTACTCTAAAGATATTCTTGTGTGATTTTTGTGGCTTTCTTTTGAATTTATGTGTATATGTATATATATATATATATATATATATATATATATATATATATATATATTTTTTTTTTTTTTTTTTTTTTTTTTTTTTTTTTGTTAAACGATGTTCGACGTAGTTTAAAACGTCACGAAATCTATGAATATAAGCCGCGTTGAGCTGGAAATAGATCAATTCTAGCCCAGACAACGGCTTTGCTATCCACCTGTGTGATTTTTCTAATACAAGTCAATTTCTGTGTCCCGATTGTATTTGTCTTTCATAGGAACTGGACATAACTCTTTATTTCTAATCATGGAGATTAACCAGTCTTTATAGATTATAACATTAACATGACACTGAAGAAAATTCATTAAGATTTTTTTTTTTCACTGTTTTACAATGCTCATACGACCACTTCTTTTTGATAAGATCATGCTGAGAACTAATCAAAGGGAGTCAAAAGATTTCTACACGCTACCAATCCAAGGAAATTAATTCGACAGGAACCTATTAATTGTAGTATATACAAAGTCTTGTACCCCACGACACAAGGAAGAAAGGAAGGGAGAATACATACATACATACATACATATATACATACATACATACATGCATACATACATACATACATGCATACATACATACATACATACATACATACATACACACACACACACACATACGTGACGGATTACTGCTGAACATATATACAAAACGACGAAGCTAAAAAACAAGAAAGCACACGAATATACCGAGAGCCTTTTCGTGAGAGTGACAAAAGAAGGAGAGGAGGATATATGCATACATACGTGTGTGTGCGTATGTACACACAACTACATACACACACACACATACAGACAGAGGGAGAGAAAGAGGGTTAGGGAGAGGAAAATGAAGAGCGAGAGGGAGAGGGAGCGGGGGATGGAGAGCGAGAATGAGGGAGAAAAAGGAGAGGAAGATGGAGGGAGGAAACGTCTTTTATACTCGTCATTTTGTGAATTCTCGCAATGTGCTTCTGTTGAATCAAAAAATCCAAAAAGATCTCAGGGTACTGTGCCTCCGCCCGGGATCGAACCGGAGACCTTGCGCGTGTGAAGCGCACGTGATACTACTACACCACAGAAGCTATAATCAGAGAGAGATTTGATTTAATATAGTTTTTACCGCTCATATATGATGTCTACATCTGTATCAATCCATCTATAGACAGATATATTGATAAACGGTAAAACCGACGACATGTGCCGCGTTACTTCGTGATTTCCTAATTCACATGTGCATCTACAGTATTTGGAAAAGACTTTCCCGTCAGAAAAAATGCTTACAGGATTTTCAGTTTGCCATAGACGATAGCCGATGAAGGGAACCCCTTAATCGACTGGTTACTCGTGGCTCTTCGTGTTCCTTATTGTTCATGCAGTCCCGGGCTTGACTTCTCGAATCGGTCGTTGTATTTTAGAGACGTGTGTGCGTGTAATACTGGTTTGGGAACAGGATATACATTTCCGACGGAGGATACAGTGTATTCAAAGATGTCTCGCTATATAAGGGACCGGCCCTACCTCTGTGTATACAGACAGAAATGATCCCCCCCCCACTAGCAAATCCTAATGTGACAAAGCGAGAGTTTCAGCCTGCAGTTCGTTCATAATTGTGCATGGGACTATGCTTTTTTTCCCCTTTTTTATGAAAACTTTCTTCCACTAAACCCTTCCTATCGTCCTCTTTTATAATATAAAATATAAATTTCAATTAATAATATCATATCATCTTAGTCCATTTCGGGACACGAGGAAAGCGACAAACGCCGGCCTTTGCAAAGTAGAAAAGGTTAAAATTGCCTTTTACTCGCGCAGCTATTTCTGAATTGCTGTCTTGGCATCCCTTTCACCAAAATAACACTTTTTACTTTGGAAGTGCTCTTTTAGCATATCATGAGACAGAAAAAATACTTTTAGTCAAAATCATGGAGGGAAAAGTGATTTCAGTCAAAATCAGGAAAAGAAAAGTAAGATTCTAATAATTGTCGGGGAAAACGTGCCCGTCCGCCATTTCTTATGTACTTTCTCTCTTTACATCCATCAGTCTTTATATTTCCTTCGCAATAATGTGTTTGAGTTTTATATTACATCATATAATACCAAACTCGTAGAGCGACATAACGATGCAGGAAATTATGAGAACAAATTCTCGGAAAGCTTTTCCCTTCTGTGGCTTTATGTCATATAATATTTGATATTCAAGAAACTCCTTTTTCAGCTTGTTCCTGTAGTTAGTAATCCTAACCAACACTCTCTCCTTTTAGGACCCTACTCTCAGTCCCCTTATCGAATTATACCAGAAAATCTCGAATTTCATCTCTTTCTTGCCTAGACCCGAGGTTTGAACAATGAAATGAGGTGTTTCATCCGCAGAGTTTCTACACCCTTTGAGTTTGGACGTTATCTCTTACTGATTACTATATGGAACATTTCCGTCTCTTGTTATATAAACTTTGACAGACATTCATTCGTCTATCTCTCTTATCTCCCTCTTCGTATTGTACAGATCAGCATATATAAAAAGGGAGATAGAATTGTTTATAGTATGTAAATCATAAGCCATTTGGTATGAAATTAGCTTTTACTTGCAAATCTAATTCAGAAAAAGAACCACATGTGTATATACAATCTGCTAAAATTAATAGTACGGTTTCAGAATATATAAATATAAATATATATATATATATATAAATACACACATACACACACACACACACACACACACACACACACACACACATATATATATATATATATATATATATATATATATATATATATATATATATATATAAACATATATATATACACATACACACACACACACATCTCTCTTTCTCACTTACTCTCCTTCTCCCTTTGCCTCTAAGTAACTGAGTAACAGAGGGAGAGGAAGAGGGGTTAGGGAGAGGAAAAAGAAGAGCGAGAGGGAGAGGGAGCAGGGGATGGAGAGCGAGAATGAGGGAAAAAAAGAGGGAGAGGAAGATGGAGGGAGGAAACGTCTTTTATTCTTATTATTTTATGAATTCTCGCAATGTGCTTCCGTCAAAGAATCAAAGAATCCAAAAAGATCTCAGGGTACTGTGCCTTCGCCCGGGATCGAACCGGGGACCTTGCGCGTGTAAAGCGCATGTGATAACCACTACACTACGGAAGCCATAACCTAATAGAGATTTGATCTAGTAAAGATTTTACCGCTCGTATGTAATGTCTACATCTGTAACAACCCATCTATAGACAGATACATTGATAAAGGGTAAAACTGACGACATGTGCCGCGTTACGTCTTGATTTATTAGATGTGCACCTATTTGGAAAAGAGCTTCCTGTCAGAAAAAATTCATGGAACAAATAAGAAATGGGAGATGAGACGTTAGTAACCCCCACTTCCTGGCCTGAAAAGTCGTCTGGAACAAGAAAACGACTTACAGTTGAAGGACTGGGACTCTGAGTGAACGCAAAATGCGATACAGAGAAAAAAAACTCAAGCTGTATGACCTCGGGTCAAACCACACATCATTAGCATAATTAAGTGATTTGCTCTCATGGTACTTGTATTTACGGCAGTTGCATCTACGCAAACAACGACTTACAAGCAGTGCAGGCTGTAGATCTGAATGTGGGTCACCATTTCGCCTTGCTAAGGATTCCAGGAATTGAGCTTCAGGTGTCTTCCCTTCCTCTGCCCATCCCTACGTTGCGTCAGAGTTCTTCTTCTTCTACTCCCTGGTCTTGCAAATCCGCAAAATACTCAATATTCAATCATCATAGTACCGGTAATTTGGATTTTATATATAGTGCTACAGGATGGTAACACGTAGAAATCCTATATATCTTTCTCACAGCCCAATGATATATACACGCATGTGCGCCTTATTTCCTCCCAAAACTCACACGTCTTTATATGTACACGTAGTCCGTATCTATCAAACTAAATCAGTGCACCTGTGTGTGTCCAAAATGTGTATTCCTAGGTGTGTTTACGTGTGTTGATACAGCCGTGCTTTGATATGTTTGCGTCCTTAGTGTAGAATTTAGGCTTCATTACTTCATTACATGTTAACTTCCCTCAGGTAGTGTATATGTCCTTTACCTCTGCTAAAAATCAGCTGGTTGTCACGATTCAGCAGGTGAAACTCATTTGCAATTCCTAATGTGATGAAGCGGGACTTTATTTTTTAAGGAAATTTCTTCCGCTAAACCATTCCTATCTTCTTTTCGTTAATGAATTTCAGTTAGAGACATTTTCTTATACTATCTATTTTGGGACACGAGGAAAGCGAGAAGCGCCGTCCTTCACAAAGTGGAGAAAGTTAAAATTGTTTTATAATCGCGCAGCTAGTTTTGAATTGCTGTCTTGGCATTTTTCCCTAAGAAGAGCTCTCTTAGTGAAAATCCTGGAACGGAAAAAAAACTTTTAGTAAAAATCAGAGGGAGGAAAGCGATTTTTAGTAAAAATCAAAGAGAGGAAAGTGTTCTATAGTTAAAGTCAGAAAAAGGAAAGTGATTTTTAAGCAAAACCAGGGAAAGAAAAGTAATATTTTAATCATAATCAGGGGAAATGTGCCCTTTTAGGCAAGAGAAGGACTTTTTTCATCTAAGCCCTTGCCCTTGAGAAAGTCTGTATTTCGCTGTCCTTCCTCGTTTCTTATATTCCTTCTCGTTTTACATTCACCCGTCTTCATATTTCTTTCGTAATTATATGTTAGAGTTTTATAACATTATATGAAAGCAGACGAGTGCAATATCATCTCCAGGAGAGCGACATAACGATGTAAGAAATTCTGAGAACAAATTCTCGGAAATCTTTTCCCTTCTGCGGCTTTATATCATTTGATATTAGATGTTCAAGAAACCCCTTGGTCCTGTATTCCGTAATTCTGGACATTAAAAAAAATCAAACCTAGAATACTCCTAACAAAAAAAATTCTCCTTCTAAGAATCTACTTTCAGCCCCGTTATCGAATGATACCAGTGGTTCTGTAGCGAAAGAATTTTCGAAGCCCCCCCCCGCCCCCCGTAAAGGAAACGACTGTGCTAGGGAACAAGGGGAGAGGATGCCCCCTCTGCGGCTGCGCAGACGGATACACTGATTGAATAGGCACGTTGCTTTTCCCATTACGCATACAGAAAATAAGCACCTTGTGTTACGTAAGGTAAACCGTCCCCTTATTTAATTGCTATTTACGATGACGTTACTGCGCAACTGAACATGCGCACGTCACAGCAAGAGGGACAGAACAGCCATTCGGACCAGAGGCGCCGTTATAGGAAGGCTAAAACATCCATAAATATTAATTTTACTTTGTTTTAAGTGTTTATCTATTATATATTTTTACGTATTTTTTGTGAGACGGTGAAGACGATATCGGAGGCTACAGAGACAGCAGATTATATTAAGGTATTGTTTTTATATTGATTATGTTCATGTGAGTCAAATAGTATATTTCGTTTTATTTTGTAAATTATTGATAAATCAATATCAGCATGTTTAACTCTCTGGCCTACACCTTCCATGAAAAGGGCCAAACGCTACCATTTATTTGACCCGGACAATGAAAATGAATGAGACATGAAAATGAAATTTGGTAAAGTGATAAGTAGAGATGATAGTGATAGTAATGATAGTAATAAATAATAGTGATAGTAATGATAGTAATAAATAATAGTGATAGTAATGATAGTAATAAATAATAGTGATAGTAATGATAGTAATAAATAATAGTGATAGTGATGATAATGATAGTAATGATTGTATTGAATAATGAATAAGAAGTAATGAGAGACGAAATATAAGTCCGCTGAATGAAAGGACTCTAAGAGGACAAAGCAAAC
Organism: Penaeus japonicus; assembly: GCF_977035675.1. Taxonomy (NCBI): domain Eukaryota; kingdom Metazoa; phylum Arthropoda; class Malacostraca; order Decapoda; family Penaeidae; genus Penaeus; species Penaeus japonicus. The sequence goes on from NW_028234412.1 coordinate 15,782,057, forward strand.
GCTACAGTTCGATCAATGAAATACGGGGTTCCGCCCGCAGAGTTTGGCCACCCTTTGATTTGGGACATGAGCTCCTATTGGTTACTTTGTCGAACAGTCTTGTCTCTTGCTATATAAACTTTGACTGACATGTTTCTTCATTCATCCCTCTCTTTCTTATTTCCCACTTCGTATTACACAGATCAGCATATAAAAGGGAGATAGAATTGTTTATAGTATGTAAATCATAAGCTATTGGTATAACAGAAAACCTGAGGAAATTACACCTACTTCTTCCTCCATTTCTCCCTCTTTTTCTTCTTTGGATTCTTTTTCATCCTTTTCTCTTTGTTTTTCCCTCTCTTCTCTTTGTGTTTCTCTTTTATCCTTTCTCCCTTCACCTTCTCTCTTTTCTTCCTCCTCACTCTTTCTCTTTCTATCTCTCTCCCTCCCGCGCTCCTTCTCCCTTTCTTTGTACAAATGGTATGAAATTAGCTTTTACTTGTAAATCAAATTTAGAAAAAAGAACCACATGTGTATATGCAATCTCTGCTAAAAGTAATGGAACTATTTCAGAAAGTATACACACACACACACACACACACACACATATATATATATATGTATATTTAATTTTCTTTTTCTCTTCACTTCTTTTTCCTTCGTCTCTTATTCTCCATTTTCGGTCTAGTCTTCTTTATGCCTGCCCATTCTTTTGACTTTCTCTTCCTATTCTTCTTTTTACTTTTGCTATTTTACTGCGGAAAAATAACTTGTTGAAGAAAAAGTCCAACTCCATCTCTCTGTCCATTTCCTGGAAATATTGGCAGTTTAGGATATATTTGCTCCTTGTAATATTTTTCTCTGAAACCTCGATCAGATCTTGAGGACCATGTATTTTTTTCATTAACTTAAGTGGTTAAGGGAAGGGGGGGGGGGGTGATTTTTAAACAAAAATTAATCCAAAGAGAGACCATTTTATATCTCTTTATGTATATTTTGCTACCCCAGTGTGTGTGTTGCATACGCACACGTATAGCTAACCATCACACACACACACATAAGTGTGTGTGTTCACCATTAATGGCTAATTTAAGTCAACCTTGAACTCGTAGTATGTGGCAGGTACTGTATAAGAGCGGCACAAATCCTGCTGAATATCTCGATTAAGTATAGCTTCCGTAGTGTAGTGGTTATCACGTGCGCTTCACACGCGCAAGGTCCCCGGTTCGATCCCGGGCGGAGGCACAGTACCCTGAGATCTTTTTTTTATTTGATTCAAGAGAATTCACAAAATTACAATTATCTGCGTCTGTCTATCTAGCTGTCAGTGTATTTTTCTCTGTCATTATCTCAATTTCTAAAGTTCTATTTCTCTCTCTCTCTCTTTTTTTGGATTCTTTGATTCAATGGAAACACACTGCGGGAAAATCACATAACAAAAATAAAAGAGCTTCCTCACTCTATCTCCCTCTCCTACTTTTTCTCCCTTTCCTCCTCCCCCTCCCTCTCGCTCTCCACCCCCTCCCTAATAAATTGTAGTCACGAATTATTTAGAAAGGTTTACTTTTGCTGAATCCAACTGTGAAGGAGAGAATGAGAGGGAGATAGGCAGAGAGACAAATAACTAGACCTACAGAAAGAAAGAAAGATAAAGAGAAGTGATGAAGTGCAAAAGAGGGAGATTGAGAGAGATACGGGCAGAAAAAGAGAGATGCGGGAAGAAACAAAGAGGAGTGATTAAAGGAAGGTAAAGTGAACGAAGGAATAGGTACAATTTCCTTTTGTTTATTAAAATGCTTACGATTCACGCCCTACAAACAAGAATTTCTCCTTTCTAGCTTGTTCCATCAATCGGACCGCGAAGCTAACACGATAGAGACGAAATTTGAATTCGAGATATCTTTGTAAAATTCCATAACGCGGCTGAAATTAGGTTCGGAAGAGGGAAAAGTGTTGATCATTTTTTAAGCTTTTGTCTATCCTTGTCAGGAACAGACGGGATGACAGGTGTTTCTTGAAAATGTTATACTTATAAAGCCACAGATGGTAAAAGCTTCCCGATTCTGCTTACACAATTCATTACATAACTCCAATATAGCATTCCGAAGATTATATGATTTTGGGCGTATGTCAAACGAGAAGGATATGGGTATTTTCTTTATTGATTTTGACTAAAAGGACACTTTTAATTATAAAAAAACAAGGGCTCACTCATCCTAAATACCCGTGCACGTCCTTAGGAATGGAGGGCGAAAGGAGCATAGCAACAGAAAGGCAAGGAAGAAAAGAGAACGAGAATAGGAGAGCAGAAAGCCACAGAAAAAGTTAACATGGGAGAATGCCAAGACAACAATTCAGAAATAGCTGCGTGCGTGAAAGATTGGAGACCATTTTAACCTTCGCAACTTCGCGAAGGAAAAAAAAAAAAAAAACATAGTTCGGTGGAAGAAATAATTTTATAAGTTACGATGCTTCTCTTCCGACTTGCAGACAACAGCGATCACCACTGAGGAAAAACTATTTACGTTTTAATGCACAAGTATGAGCGAATTGCAGTTTGAAATTCCCGCTTCGTCAGATTAGGATTTGCAAGCAAGTTCCGCCTGCTGACTCGCTGCAATCAGCAGATATTCAGCAGAGGGAGAGGAGACTCTCACTGGCTGCAGGAGGGAGGAGGGAGAGGAGACTCTCACTGGCTGCAGGAGGGAGGAGGGAGAGGAGACTCTCACTGGCTGCAGGAGGGAGGAGGGAGAGGAGACTCTCACTGCCTGCAGGAGGGAGGAGGGAGAGGAGACTCTCACTGCCTGCAGGAGGGAGGAGGCGCAGACAATCCTTCCATTGACATGCAATGAATCATGATATCTGCACTAAGGACGCATTCGTAGACGTGTTGAAGGACTTGGGTTCGCTGGCCATCTAGGACACCTTTTCGCGGTCTTTCCTTTTTGGTTGTAGAACGGAAGGCTAGAGAGAGAAAGAGAGAATACCTCAAATATTTTCATTTTAAATATCCCGTATTTTGTCTGGAACAGGACATTCAAAGTCGCTAATGCTGCGTTTCTGCCCCCACCCCCCACCCCACCGCCACTCACTCGAAAATTCCAGTCTAGGAGATACCTCTACATGTTCAGAGATATAATTGGGAGATAAAAGATATAAGTAGGAAACCTTCAAGAGCACGAGGAAAAGCATCACTTCTCAGCGCGACTAATTTACAAAATTCTTCTTTGTGTCCTTGGTTATCGGAATAATCCACAGATATTTTCTTTTTCATTTGGAAAAAAGACAGTGTGTTTATTTCTTAAATAATTTAACTTTTGTCTATGATATTTATGATATAAGGTTATTTCCTCTGAATTATGACTGGTTCTATAGGAAGACCCGTGCTATTATGGATGACAATTTTTTTCAACGCATTGATTGATCTTTGGTATGATGTATGAATAAAGAGAAGTGCTTGTTTAACTTTTGTTTAGCTGTTTAACTGGTATTGCTATATATTACGTGTGTGTGCACAAAACATCAAACAAAACTTAGACGTTTGATTTAGTAAAGTTTTTACCGCTCATATATAATGTCTACATCCGTATCAATCTATCAATGGATAAACGTTAAATTTTCCGACTAGTACCGCGTTAGTTCTTGACTTACCTCGTGTGCATTCATTTGGAGAAGAGCTTTCTATCAGAAAACAATGATTACAGAAAGTTCAGTTTGTCTATAGACGATAGCTGATGAAACGTAGCCCTTAATCGACTCTCATATTCCTTATTGTTCTTGAATCTGCAATTTTGACTTCTCGGGCCAACTGTTGTATCGTGAAAAAGCGCGTGTGTTTGTGGTTTTGTTTTCGAACTGGAATAGATGATATATATAGAAGATATGTACACACACATCTCCATATTTATCTATATGTGTGTGTGCCTAAAATGTTTATTCCAATATGTGTTGACGCGTGCTTATAAAGGCGAGCTTTGATATGCATGTGTCCTTAGTGCAGAAATTAGGCTTTATTACACATTAACGGAAGGATTCGTCTGCGCCTCCTCCCTCCCGCAGACAGTGTGTGTCTCCTCTCCCTCCGCTGAATATCTGCTGATTACCGCGAGTCAGCAAGCGGAACTCACTTGCAAATCCTCATTTGACGAAGAGAGAGTTTCAGACTACAATTCCTCCTTTATTGTGCATAGAACTGTTCTTAGTTATCTTTGATAAAGTACATGGATCTTCGTAGTTTATTTGTAAATTTATGTGTTCTTTAGACGTCACTTTGAAAATTTGAAGCTCGCCAAAAACTTAAAATAATTTTTTTTTTATAGTGGTGATTGTTATTGTCTGTAAGTTAGAGGAGAAGCACTGCATCTTATAACAGGACGAAAAGAAGCAAAAAATTAAGCTCCAATTTTAGAAAAATTCCTCGCCAATCTGTTCCTACCGTTTTTTTGGTTTATTTATGTTTTTTTCACGAGTTTCTAATTGGAGACACTCTTTTACTTATCTTAGTCTACTTCAGGACACTTGAGGAAGGCGACAAACCCGGTCCCTCGCGAAGAGGTGGTTAAAATGGATCCAATCTTTTACGCACGCAGCTATTTCTGAATTGGTGTCTTGGCACTCTCCCATCTTATCTTTTTTCTTTTGTCTCCTGATTTTCTATTCTCGTTCTCTTTTCTTTCTTGTCTTTCTGTTGCTATGCTCCTTACGCCCTCCATTCTCAAGGACGCGGTCAGGGGGGAGGGAGAGGGGAGGGTGGGGGGGAAGGCTTTGGGTGATTGAGCCCTTGACCATTTTTCTTTTTCGAATTGAAGTGCCCTTTTGTTAAATATCTTTTAAAGGAAAGCGCCACTTTAGTCAAACTCAGTGAAGAAAGCTACCCATATCCTTTTCGTTTTACGTACATTTGTTATAATATTTTCCTTGAATTGATATCTTGGAGTTGTGTAATGCATTGTATATGCAGACTCAAAAAACATTTTCCATCTGTGGCTTTACATAAATAAGTATACCATTTTCAAGAAACACCTGTCATTCCGTATGTTCCTGACAAGGATAGACAACCGTTCCAAAAAATCATCAACACTTTTCCCTCTTAAGAACCTAATTTCAGCCACTTGATGGAATTTTACAATGATATCTCGAACTCAAATTTCGTCTTTTTTCTGCTAATTCCGCGGTTCGATAAATGAAATACGAATTTCTTCCGTAGAGTTCTCCCATCCTCTGATATCGGGTAAGGACATTTTTATTACTTCAATTAAACATATTCATTTTTTTTATTTACCCTTTTCTCTTTTTTCTTTCCCTTCGCATTGCACAAATTAGCATACATAGAAGGGAGAAATTCTTGTTTGTAGCGCGTGAATCTTAAGGAAAGGAAATTGCATTTTTTCTTCCTATTCTCTATCTTCTTTTGATCACTTTCTCCTCAATTCTTTTTTTGATTCTCCCCTCTTCCCTCTTTTTTACTTCATCACTTCTTTCTCTTTCT
>NW_028234412.1:15792526-15795026 GCF_977035675.1 Penaeus japonicus
TGCATGCGTGCGTGCATGTGTACACACACACACACACACACACACACACACACACACACACACATACAGTATATATATATATATGCACACGCACACACACACACACAGATAGGTAGATAGATAGATAGATAGATAGATACATAGACAGAGAGAGAGATATAAATAGACGGATAAGTAGATAAATAAAGAGATAGACATATAGATATATAGATAGACAGACAAACAACCAGAACGGCAGAGAGATAGACATATGAATAGATGGAGCGACCGAGTAAAAATGACCAATGTCTTCCCAACAACTTGCTTTAGCTATCGAGTCACTTTCTGTCTCAGATAAGGAAAGTATTTATCTTTCTCTACGAAGTTTCCTGACTTTAATTGCCTTGCCTGTTAAAAAAGAAAGAGGAACGTGTGTGGAAGCACCGCACACGAGAGAGGATGAGAGAAGGCAGACTGAGATTTTTTACAATAACGAGAGAATGAGCATATCTGTCTTCATGAGGAATCGAGAAGAATAGAGAGAGATGATGCAGAAGAGCTAGAGCAGAGCGACCCTGCTGAAAATGCTGCTAGCAGCAGAGAAGAATATGACCTGAGAGAGACGAGATTGAGAGAGAGCCAGACGAGATTAATACTGGAGTCATCCGTTTTTGCACATAAAATTGAATAGTTGTAGTCGTATAGATCTACCTGACGTTCTACTGGTCTAAGGTCAAGCTTCAAAACAGTGATAGGAATGGTAATAGAACTACTACGAGTAATAGTAGTTACAGTGAGCAACATAGAGCGTCCATATTAACATATGATATATTATATTGATGCAGCTTAAGGCAATATCGAATATAAATATGATGATGATGATGATAATGATGATAATAATAGACATTGAAATATAAAGCTTCCTTCCTAAACCTATTTTCCTTTTCAGCGAATCCGAGAAACCCCACAAAAAATATATATACATAAATAAATAAAAGATAAGAAAAAAAAAAAAAAATAGAATGGAGAGCAATAATGATTAGGCCCACTTTCTTGTAGTAGCCACTTCTCTTCCTGATCGGCGGGCCATCTCCCTACTCCCTAGATGGGCCAAAAAAATCCTATCAACTTCGTACCTTCTCGCCACTTTTGCACTAGTCCCTCGCACCCGCACCTTCAACACAGCACACTTCGCCACTAACACCTGCGTTCGGTCAATACGCAGTTCCAATATTTGATTCGGTACGCACTATGAGCGTCTCGGACGTTTTCGGATGAGTGTGTGTGCGTGTGTCTGTTGCGAATTCTCCGGTGTTCTGGCTGGACCGGTTTGCAATTGCTCAGGCATTGCAGGTCCGCGGCTTACGTGACAGACGCGTGAACGGGTGGAAGAAAGTGAGGGCAAGACGAATTAGAGAGAGACGATTGGAGAGAGAGAGAAGAGAGAGAGCTAGGAATGTGATTAGAGAAGAGAGCTGACGAGCAAATGCGAGAGACCGAGATAGAGGAGATAAGAAGAGAGATGAGAGGAAGGCAAGAGAGATAGGAGTGTAAGCGAAGATTTGCAGATGAGAAGATAGATTGAGAGAGAGAGACGATAGAGAGACAGCTTGTAGCGAGTTTATGCAGGAGACATGAGAAAGGTGCAAGAGAATGAGGGAAAGATAATACGAGAGAGATAGGGAACGATAATACGAGAGATTCAGGAGATAGAGGAAGCAAGAATGAGGAAGATAAATACGAGTAGCGATAGGGAAAGAGCTAATACGAGGACAGAGAGAGAGATGCTTGAGAGCGATATGATTGTGATACTTGATGAAAAGAAGAAGAGAGAGAAGATAGGATGATGATGACCTAGAGAAGACCAATTGACACCCGAGACGGAGAAGAGGGATAGAGAACGAGAGAGGACTATTGCGTCAGAGCATCGAGAGAGAGTCGAACGAGAGAGAGAGAAAGAGAGAGAGAAGGCGAGAGAGACAGAGAGAGAGAGAGAGAGAAAAGAGAGGAAAGATACACTCGCACAGTCCCTTCCTGAAAAGCCTCTCCTGGCTGCACCGAAGCGTCGGCCCTTTGTACTCCATGGACGGCAGGCTCTTGTGTGTATGTGAGCCAAGCGTGTGTGATCTCGTTTTCCTTAATGACTTTCAGGCTTGTCTTGAACCCGCTCGACGTTAGATAATGACGGGCGGGTTTTAGAGAGCGTTGGTGTACTACTGTGGAGGATAAGTGCAGTGTTCATCGCAATTGTGGATTTAACATGACGGGAGTCTAGAAATGTATTAGATAAAGGATATAAATGTGGGAATGATTCATCAGAACTCTCTGGCGTTATGTTGCAGTATATATTTGGAACAGAATGTCAGAATTGAGATATGTATTGAGAACGAAAAATTGTTAAGTTGCAGACTGAACGCTACATTACTGAATAAAAATGAAAACACAGAAACGTGTACATTTCGAGTTAATCAACACTCCCTATCAGATGGGATAGCGAGGCCAGGGAGAGAGAAGAGAGACG
>NW_028234412.1:15805026-15810026 GCF_977035675.1 Penaeus japonicus
AAAATCTCTGTCGATAATCATTGTAGGAATTTCCCTTCTTTCCTCTCTTCACCTCTAATCTCCTCTCTTCACCTCTCCTCTCCTTTCTTCACCTCTCCTCTCCTCTTCTCTTCTCTCTTCACCTCTCCTCTCTTCGCCTCTTCTCTTCTCTCCTCTCCCATCTTCTTCTCTCATTACGTCTCCTCTCATCTCCTTTCTTCACCTCTCCACTTGTCTCTACACCTCTCCTCTCCTTTCTTCACCTCTCCTCTCCTCTATTTACATCTCATCTCCTTTCTTCACCTCCCCTCCTCTCTCTTCATGTCTCCTCTCCTCTCCTCTCTTCACCTCCCCTCACCTCTCTTCATCTCTCTTCTCTCCTTTATTCTCCTCTCCTCCTTTCTCTTCACCTCTCGTCTTCTGCAATTTCCCCGGGGAAAAATTCACTCAGAATGCTCCGAGATTGCAGTCAAAATCAGAGTTGCCAATTGGACGATTTTGACGATCTTAAACGCAATGTATGTATCTATACCTATTTGCTTACGTACAAAGCAAAAAAAGAAAAAGAAAAAAAAGGAAATCTTTAAAGAAATTACTTACTAGGCCAATTATAATTTTTTTTGTCATTTTTATAGTTTTTAGCTATTATGCTATTTTGCACACCTAGTCTTAGACTCTTAGCTAGCTTTGTGCTTTATAAGACGACTTTTAGCTACGTTTGTGCTTTGTAGAGCGACTTTTAGCTACCTTTGTGCTTTATAGAGAGACTTTTAGCTACCTTTGTGCTTTATAGGACGACTTTTAGCTACCTTTGTGCTTTATAGAGAGACTTTTAGCTACCTTTGTGCTTTATAGAGAGACTTTTAGCTACCTTTGTGCTTTATAGAGAGACTTTTAGCTACCTTTGTGCTTTATAAGGAGACTTTTAGCTACCTTTGTGCTTTATAAGGAGACTTTTAGCTCTTTTCTGAGTTGGGTCTGTCGACTTTGTTGGAAAGAATCGACACCCGTGCTCAAGATCTCGACAGAAGCCGCATCGCTAATCACGGTTGCAAGATGTTCTAAGATCATTCAAAATGAAAACAAAACAAAGCACGAATCATGATACTAAAGCCAATGCAACTACGATAACAAAATTTGTGAAATAGATAAGAAGAGTATTATTGACGTAAATTTAGTGTATGTTTGGAGGGGTATTGTACGAACGATGTTGAGTGTATGTATTTACTTATACCTGCATCTCTTCCTTCCATGCATCTTTTTACTATTACTATGTATACTAATCATTATTATTACCTTTATTATCATAATCATAATTATCATCATCATCATTATTATCAGTGATATCATTCATTATCATAACTATTATCATCATCACCATCATCATCGTCACCATCATCATCATTAAAACTAATATCCTCATCACCATCATCATTAATCATCATTATTATATTTCATATTTATATCATTACTGACATCAATGCGATTATTATTTACATGTACATAATGCTTTTATCTCACTATTACGAATACTATCATTATCATCATCACTATCATTACTGATATCATTATATGATACTTCTCTCTCTCTCTCTCTCTCTCTCTCTCTCTCTCTCTCTCTCTCTCTCTCTCTCTCTCTCTCTCTCTCTCTCTCTCTCTCTCTCCCTTTCTCTCTCTCTCTCTTTCTCTCTTTCCTTCTTCTTCTTCTTCCCCACTTTATCCCTCTCTTTCACTGCTGTTAATAAGACATGCATATACCAATAAACGCCAGGACGCCCGCAAACGCACGCCCATAACACAGCAGTCATTTCAATTCCCTTGAAATTTGCAATCCCCGCCAAAACGAGGTCAGAATGCACATAAAAAAATGAGCATAGACTACATAACATCAAAGCTGGCTTATATGCTCCCCGATCACATAGTCAATCCTCTTATGAAGTATAGAATTCGACCGCCAGAGGGAATCTAATCGGCATTTGCGCATTTTCGTTTTTTTTTCTTTCTATATTTGGTGATTATACAAACTCGTAATATTAGCGGATAGACTGAGAAACCGTAATGGCAAAGCTGAAGGCTAAACCAGAAGGGTTACAAGAGCGCTATCAAAGAGAATTTAGTAAAAACATGGTTAGTTGCACAGGATGGCGGTTGTGTGTGTAATATGTGTACATGTAATATATAGTGTGGGTGTATTTTCTTTCTTTGGGTGTGTCTCTCATGCAAAATAGATTCCTACTAAAGGTTATATCGTGGTGAATGTATGTCTCATTAGGAGGGAAACAGGAAATGCGTTTTCATCAATTTCAACATCTTTTCATGGATTTCTGTGAACTTACTTTTTTTTTTTAGGTTTATTCATTTTATATATGCGTGCGTGCATATGTAAGCTTTACGATATACTATTCCTTTGTGAATGTGTTATTTTTATTTTTGTACATAGACTACCGTAGTTCCATTTTCCATTAGCTTATTAAATTACAATATCAAAGCATTCGACTGGACACACTGAGCACTCAACAGGTGTGGGATAAGCCAGACATATGACACTGGCTAGATTAGCTTTCAAAATAAAAATGAAATGAATGTGAAGTGAGGCATATATGTTGCAGCCCTTTGTATGACATAGTTTAATGAATGATATATGCCCTATCTACCACATACCTCCATTTTAGTCTATTCCTCTCTCAAATTGTAGTTAAAGAGATTAAATAAAAAGAAAGTTCAAAGTTGTCTTCTGTGGTGATAACACGAACTTCACGAAGTTATTCAACCACACTTGTAACTTTTCTATATCAACTACCTAGTATGTGCAGTTAAGATCCAAACTTCCCTTTCTGAAGACCGCGAAATGGGCCCATGATTTTTCAGTGTAATAACACCCTCATATATAAATGGAAGATGAATAATAAAGCGAAGATCACAAAGTCCCTTCGAGTTACTAATGATGAAAACTCGTCTTGAAAACAACAAACTGCTTCAGTTTATTCCGTCTTTCAAGATTACGTGGAATTCTTCGCAAAGTAATACACCAATTGTCAAAAAAAAAAAAAAAAAAAAAATCTATATGCTATACTGTAGCATACCTAGTGCATTGTATAACAGGGGTAACTCTTACAGTTTGTGTTTAACATGAGTTACTGAAGCACAAAAAAAAAGAAGAAAAAACAGAAAAAAAACAAATAAACAGGAGAATAAAGCGTCACCTGAATAAAGAGGAACCCTAGAATCTCATGATTACCAAACACAGGATAGATGAAAACTCAAGCTCATAATTTTTTTGCCATTTTTTCGTTCCTGCTTTTATATTTGATGGTTTTCTATATATATATATTTTTTATGCGTATATCATTTATTTATTTTTGGGATTTCCCCGTGATTTAAAAAATCAAGTCGAGAAATGAAAGTAATTGGCGACAAACATTTTAATCTTTAAATTATTTGATGTCTTCTAGATAAGGCTATTATCTATTTGCAATAATGATTTTCCTGTTGCCATGTTAGCCTTAAAGCAACAATCATGATAAGTGTGTGGCTAAAATCTGAAACTTAGTTGAAGATAGTTATCATTTATAGTAATCATCAGTCTCATATCTATCTATTATCAGTACCATCACTTTAATCACAATCATGGTAAAATTTACAAGAGCTATTATTGTCCTTCTCATTATTAAACTCTTAAGTATTGTCATCAAATTGACTAAAAATTTTTTTTTCCTTGTCTTACCTTATTTTTTATGTAAACGATGTCATCATAATATCGCCATAGTGATATATGATGATGATAATAATGATGCATTATAATGATGATAGAGAATAATGATAATATATAAAATACAATACATAACAATAATAATGATACATAATAATAACACATCACCATGATAATAACACGTAATAATAATACATCATCACAACAATACATAACACGACTACTATATGATAATAATAATAATACAAACAATATAATTACCAATCGGAATTTTGTTACCAAGTCAACCAAACCAATGCCAGGATGTCTTCAATCTTAAACTCGTAAAAGGAAACAAGAGAAGAAATCCTTGCTAGATTATTATCACACAAATTTAACAAGAATACAATAAAAATAAAACCCCTACCTAGGCGACGAAACATGACCAACATAACAGTTCTATTTCGTTATGAGGTTACAAGCTTTCTGTAAAGAGTCTATAATGATCTATGGCCTCGACGATTGTTAACTTTTCCCAGAGAAAGGATTACACTCGTACCCACCGTATCATATTATTATTGTTGTTGATAATACCATCAACTTTTTTTGTTTTTAATGTTTTTGGTCTAGTAACTTTAAGAAAGCCATCAGTCAGGTTAGCTGTTATTGTAATGTCTACCGGAACTCATTACCATTCTCGCTAAGATTGTATCTAAAAATCGAGATAGAAAAGAAGAAGAAGAAGAAGAAGAAGAAGAAGAAGAAAAAAAAAAATGAAGATAGTATACTTTCGGCAGACAGAAAGGTGTACTGATCGAGACCTTTGATCAAATCCTGAATGATCATTCGAGCGAACAAAATGTCGGCCCCTTAATGACTTCTTTCTCTCTCTCTCTCTCTCTTTTTCTTCTTCTTCTCTCTCTCTCCCTCTCTCTTCTTCTTCCTCCCTCTTCTTCTTCTTCTTCCCCCCTTCCCTCTGTCTCTGTCATTCTCTCTTTCTCCCTCTCTCTCTCTCTCTCTTTCAGCCCCCCCCCTCCCCCCCCGTGAGTATTGGGTAATAGGAATCGACTGTCACTGATCCCTCATATGTTGGCCATGCATGTTGTATCCATTGATCACTTGTCATGTTATCAACATTGACACAGGCGGTGCAACTGCTAACGTCTGTTGTTATACACTCACCAATGTTAATGGATGTGATGGCAGTAATAACAATTGTGATAGTTGTGATGGTGGTCATGGTGATGATGATTATGATGATGATGATGGTGGTGGTGGTGATGATAATAACAATAAGGATAATGATAATGATGGTTATAGTTAAATGTAATAA
>NW_028234412.1:15830026-15832526 GCF_977035675.1 Penaeus japonicus
TCATTGTTGCTTTTATCATTGTTATTCCTATAATTATTATAATTTTTACTATCATTATCATAATATTCATTACAACTATGATCATCACTATTATCATTAACATCATAATGGTGATGATGGTTACCATCATTATCATTATCATACTCATAATTTTTATTTACATCGTCATCATTATCTTTATTACTATAACTATTATTATTATTCACATTATTTCCCTAATTGTTATTATCATCATCATCATTATTACTATTACTATCATTATCATTATTATCGTCATTACCAATACCATCATGATGTAGATGATATTAATTATTATCATATCAATAATGATAATGACAATGATAATGATGATAATGTCAATGCCAGCTATACTAACAATGATGCTAATAACAGTAACAAAATAATAACGATTCTGATAACAATAACAACAGCAACTTGGAATATGAACATAATAACATACAGTGGAAGATGTCAATGCATTCCATTGCATGTTGCAAACGAAAGCAAACGAAATACAACCACGATTCACCATTGTCATCCCTCCATTTTCATCACAGTCTGTTTCCTTCATCGTAATCTTTGTCCAAAAATACGATTGTTGAATCAAGGAAGTGTGAGGCAATAACTGCCTTCTTCATAATCCTTTCTCAGAACATCCTTCCTTTTCGTTCTTTCTCGCTTCTCTAATTCCTTCTGGGTCGAAATTAAAACAGAGATGATGAAAGCAGGAAATAAGAATGGCTGTCGCCGTAAAGTGACAGCTCTGAAGGCGTCAACGGTACTGCTGGTGACCGCGGCTGTAAAACGCAAGCGCTCTAATGTGTTGGTAAATGACATGGTGATAATGGTAATTAAATGATGATGATATTGTTGATTAAATGAGGATTGTAATAAATACAGAATGGTGATGATGGTAAAGAGGGTGATGATGATGATATTGATGGTGATGATGATGATGATGAGGAGGAGGATGGTGGTGATGATAATGACAATGATAATGAATATTATAAACTTAATGATAATGATACTAATAATGATATTAAAGTCAGTAATGGTAATAAAAATCATAATAATGATGATAATGTTGATGATGACAACAATAATAATAATGATAATTATGTTGATAATAATGATAATGATGATGATGATGATGATTATGATGATAATAATAATAATAATAATAATAATAATAATAATAATAATGTTAATGATATGACAATAATATTGATGATGATAGTGATATGATAATAAAGATAACAATAAAGTATCATGATGGTAACGTGTGTGCGTGTGATTCACAAAGGATGCATTAGGCTGGAGTGCGAGCTCCTTCGCTAGTTCTAACTTACAGTGTGTAACTATGGTAAAAATTTAAGATAGTTTGCATGTCATATTGCATTCAAGAAGTTGTCTGAGCGAAGGTCTAAGTTTAAATGAAACCCGCATACTTTCTTGTGCTTTACAGCGTCCTTGCAAATTAGATAAAATATTGCAACCACGTGTCTGTAAGCAAGCCTTCTCACGTTGCACCATTGATTTTCTAACACGCTTTAACGTACTGACCTCTTCACAACGTGCTCGCACCCGTCGCGGACACGTAGTAGTAACCATAATTCACCTCATGTTCGAACAACAGTATAATACACCAACATCTTTAATTAAATGGCCCCGCAGCTTGAACTCCCAAGGGCACGAGGCAGATAATGTGAGCCTCACGCCCTATTCACATGTTGGGACAAACAGCATCCAGAGATGCCCTTGATGCTCAGACAGAATGGGTCGATGCGCTACTATGCGTAAACTTTATGTGATGGCGTGCCCTCGGAGGTACATTTTCAGGCAGGCAGCGCCGGATGTGACTTCTCGAGAATAGGCCTATCAACGTCTTCCTTCGAGGACCAGTGATGTAATTACAAGGAATAGCTGGTGTTTCAGAGATCTTATCTGGTGTGGTCTACGTACTGTTGCATGAGGGTTATTGTTCAAGCATGTGTGTGTTCAGTATGCTGATGTGTGTATGAGTGGTGACATCTCTTGTGAATATTACCCCATAGAGGTATTGTAACATACTAATTATGCTCAGCCTAATTTTATACCTTAGGGATTTTGTTGTTTAGAATTACTAAACAAACTCGATCTATAATATAATTTACTCTGCTGAATCAGCCTGTGCATACACAATTAATCACACACATGTATGGGAGGCATATGTACGCGTTCAAGAATTTATCAAATCATCATCATCGTTACCAACACCTTCACCATAATCATCATCATCATCATAATAATAACTATAATCATCATCCCCATCAATCAAAATCATCATTATCATTATCATTATCACCATTATCATTTTAATCCTTAGTATCATTATTACCATTTTCATCATCATTGCTATTTACTATTGATATTACTAACGTTCTTGTTGCTTTTATCATTGTTATATTCAGTATCAATATCAACATTATAATTTTCTTTGTTTCCATTATCATTGTTAGCA
>NW_028234412.1:15860026-15862526 GCF_977035675.1 Penaeus japonicus
CCTCCCTCTCTCTCCCTCTTTCTCTCCTTCCTTACATCTCTCTTTCTCCTCCCCTCCCTCCCTCCGTCCTCCCTGCTCTCCTTCTCTGTCTCCCTCCCCCATCTCACTCCTTCCCTCCCTCTCTCTCCCTCTTTCTCTCCTTCCTTACATCTCTCTTTCTCCTCCCCTCCCTCCCTCCGTCCTCCCTGCTCTCCTTCTCTGTCTCCCTCCCCCATCTCACTCCTTCCTTCAATCCCTCTCCACCTCACTCCCTGTCTCTCTTTACCTCTCTCCCTCTCTCTCTTTCTCTCTCTCCCTCTTTCACTCCCTCCTTCTGTCAACACTCTCCTCTGTAACCATGCGCCCCCCTCTTCTCTTCCTCTCTTCTCTCGCCTCAGTCTCTCAACGTTTCCTGCGTAATTGTTTTTTTTTTCTTTCTTTCTTCCCTCGTCCACCGTAGACGAACCAGGCAGGCAAGCTCATAAGGAGAGACACGGAGATGAAAAAGAGTGACCTTTTCTTCCGTGTGCTATTTTTTCTTTCTTTTTATTTTCTTTACTTTTTATGTAATATGATATTGTGTTCGTTTTTTTCGCGTTTTTCCCCAGCATATACTGTAACGATCTTTAGTCATTTTTGGTATTGTTTTTGTTTATTTTTTTCTGTTTATCTTTCTTTCAACATAAATTGTAAGGAGCTTCAGTTATTATTGACAATTTCATTTTCTGTGAACTGGATTATGTGTAATCATTAGAGGTGACTAGTAGATCAATATATATCTATCTATCTGTCTGTCTGTCTGTAGGTATATAGAGATGTGTGTGTTTTTATGATCGTGTGTATTTGCGTGCTTGTCTATGTATGTATGTATGTGTGTGTGTGTGTGTGTGTGTGTGTGTGTGTGTGTGTGTGTGTATGTGTGTGTGTGTGTGTGTGCCTACATGCCTGCATGGGTTTGTATGTGAGTGTGCGTGTGTCCTTACATGTATGTCTGCCAATTTCTCCGACGCACAACCCCCCCCATCCCTCAAAAAAAATAAAACAAAAAAGTCAGAAAAACAACAGCAACCGAGAGAACGCGAATCCCGCCGAGAAACTCTCCTCTTGCCAACGAAATCGCGAGCTCCCGCCATTAAAAAGAAATCGGCCAGCAGCTAATGCCTTCTCCCCTGCAAAACGGACTCTGGCGCTTCGTAATGCAAAGCCACGTTACCCTAGGTCATTTCGCTCTGCCTGACGCGACCCCTTCCCTCTCGTAGATCTCGAGTCGAGGACGAAGAAAAGAAAAGAAAAAAGCACATTTAATCCAGCGTGTGTTTGCATGGAGAAAGCCCCCCGGGTTGAGTAATCACGGGGATGTTGTACCTGGATGAGTCTAGCGGGAGTTGTAAAGTGATTCTGAAATTAATTTCATCTCTTATTTTCCATTCATGTTCATTTATCTGTATGTATTATGATCAAGTCAAGTGAATAAGTCATTTATGAATCTTCGTCATGTGAATAATTTAGTTTCCAGGAGTCGAGTAGGAATTGGTGAGAGAGAGAGAGAGAGAGAGAGAGAGAGAGAGAGAGAGAGAGAGAGAGAGAGAGAGAGAGAGAGAGAGAGAGAGAGAGAGAGAGAGAGAGAGAGAGAGAGAGAGAGAGAGAGAGAGAGAGAGAGAGAGAGAGGGGGAGGGAATTATTCAGCATAATATGAGAGCATAAAGTTTGCTCCAGTGGGTATTAAATGAGGGAAGGGAAGTACCAGGAAACCTTCCTTCGAGCGTGATTTAAGACATGTCAGAAACAGGTTTGCTTTCCTTGGTTTGCTTCTTCTACTTCTTCCTTATCTGATATATTAATGTTGTGGTTATTATCCTCATTTTTTTTTAGTAACATCTGTTTCAATGTTATTGCTATTATCACTATCATTTTTATCAACATAATGATCATAATAGTGATAATAACTATGATAATAACCAGAATGATTCATTATTTGAATACTGATCTATCTTACTTTATTTCATCTGTGAGTATTTAAATCAATCTTGCAATCAATTGACCTGGATAATGCAGCCTTCCTAAGAATCATCAAATCTCCAGATTTTCTTAAAACGTCTAAGAAAATGGGAAAAATCTAATAAATCGGTTATTGACAAAAGCATAACATAAGTTTCAATAAAATTTACTCCCATGCAACAAGGAAGGGAAATAAAAACATTTTTTGTTTCTTTTTTTTTTAGTGTTCAGCCGTAAATGTGTGTGTGTGTGTGTGTGTGTGTGTGTGTGTGTGTGTGTGTGTGTGTGTGTGTGTGTGTGTGTGTGTGTGTGCGTATGTGTTTGTTTGTTTGTTTGTGTGTGTGTTTTTGTTTGCAAAAACGTTTGACTGCTGTAGCTGATAATTACATAAATATGTCAAGGACTGTACTTACTGCATATGTATATCATATGGTGATTATAGTATAGTAATATGTGGTATAGATTACATCAGATACATTAAATGTAATGCTAATCCTAATGATGAATAATGATAACAATAATG
>NW_028234412.1:15870026-15875026 GCF_977035675.1 Penaeus japonicus
TGTTATTTTGTCCTGGTTCTTTGTGTTGTGATCATTGTTAGAGTCTTTGCGTTATAAGTATCGTTGTAACTACTGATGGCAGTGGATTTCTTTTGTTTGGTTATACATTTCCAAAATGGGTCATCAGAATTCTTGTCATTACTATCGTAAATTTACATGTTTGCTATTGCTGTTGCTATTATTATGGTTGGGATAAGAAAAATATAATAACCATGATAATTCTTTATTGTTGTCCTTTTTTTCTTGTAATCATCCTTTGACCATTTCGTGTCCGTGTGCCGATTCCATGTATCTGAAAGGGGAATAAAAAGACTTATACAATGACACGAGCTAACTGCAACTGTAATTGGAATTTTACTGCTGTTAGTTTTTATTTTTTTGTAAACTGATGAATATCATATTTTCCTGATTTAATTGTTCCCAAAGTATTGTGGACTTAATCTCGCTCTTTGTGATCTATTAAGGTCAATCAATATGAAGATTCTTAAAATGCTCTGATAATTTTGCGTGAAACTTTATTCTCACTCAAATATATTCCGGTCAGACAATTGGAAAACATAATAACTTTTTTTAGGACGATCTGTCCAATAATTACACGTGTTTATGTAGTATCAATGATATGTGCATTATCACGTATACTCGTGAACGGCATTTTACCATCTCTAACCAATTCACGACCGTAGCCAACCAGAGTGGACGCAGATCCGCTGGGTTTTGCTAATGGAAGGGAATCAACACGTTAGAAATGGTTGTCACTTCATTTGCATTCATATCGTGAGGTCCACGTGAAAACCCACCAGTTCCAACTTTACGCCAGTGTGTGTGATAGCTACCACTATTCACAAATTACACTATTGGTATAACGCATTCCAAATCTGCATACCGACTGACCAAAAATCACCGTAAAAGACATGCACTGTATTTCGATATTCCTCTTTGGTACAACCGATTTCTAATTTGCTTTCGAAACGCGCTCCGAATGATATATCGCACGTCACGTAACGAATCTAGTCCCGGAGTGTTTCGAAGCTTCGTTCACGCACGTAGACTCTGTTTCTGGAATGTAGTTATCATGATAGGCAAGAAGGTAAGCAAGAAGCTCGCACAAGACACGGAGGTAAACGCTGGGCAAGATTCATGGCCAGGCGGGAAGTAAGTTGCTTGATTTACTGTACTTTTACTCTTGCTTACTGCCAACTGCGAGGGAAGATAATTCAAACGAGGTAAGAACACTTTATTAGTTTTCCAAGTTGGTTTGTAAGCGTGATACTCTTACTGGTTTTAATTATTTCTTTCCTCTCCTTGTACCTCTTGTCTTTATCATTGTTAAAACTATTTCACATTGAAGCAAAGAAAATATCAACTTGTACGTTCTCCGGTATCAACTTTTTAAAAGTCCTCGCACGCGGGACTCGTCAGTTCACCAGAAGCCAGTATAATGAGGGAGGAAGGGCGGAATCGCAAAGTTTTAGCTGCTTTTCAACTCCGTTTCTGCCATTCTATCTCTCGCTTTCTTTCTTTCTCTTCTCTCTCACTCCACTGGCTTTTATCCTCAAATCTCTCTCTCTCCTCCCGTCTTTCCTCATCTCTCTGTCTCTCTCTCTCTTTCTCTCTCTCTCTCTCTCTCTCTCTCTCTCTCTCTCTCTCTCTCTCTCTCTCTCTCTCTCTCTCTCTCCCTCTCCCTCCCCCTCTCCCTCTCCCCCCCTCCTTCCTGAAACCGGTTTAATTCTCCGCTCCGTTCTCATCCAGTTTATGATTAACCAAATTCCGTTTCTGGCACATCAGAATTCATATTGCGAAGATGGAACCAATTTGCGATGTGAAAAGACGAGAGATATTTGAAAATATTTTTTTTTCTTCTTAAAATTTTATCCGATATCGATTCCTATCAGTACGCATCGTTCATTATTTGGCGGAAATTGCACAGATTGAAAGACGTTTTTCATCTCTTATGATGGTTAATAAGCGAAGGGCGAAATGAGCGTAAATTATGTTTCTTTTTTTTTAATTGTATTTCTTTTGTATTGGAATAACTATATCCGATGCTGTATGAATAATTCACTGTATACGAAGATTTAGTAATACGAAACTTTATGATTTGCATCGGCGAACATCCATTCTCACAATAATGCAAGGAGTGAAAATGGCTCCTTGTATCGTATTTTGTTTGACTTATTTACTATATTTTTCTCAAATGAAAGATGGAAATAAGAAATGTACTCCACAGGAACAAAATTCTCAAACAACGAAAGGACTTTTCTACTTTCATTTGTTTAGTCCATGTTTTTCCCCACGTTTTCAATCATATCTTCCTCTTCCCTTTTTCTTTCTCCAGATTTCGCAAAGAAAACGGGTATCAAGAAGACAAACATTCCCGTTTTCTGTTCAGAAGAAATACACATAATATTCCGTGTTTTTGTTTTCCTTTCTCTCTCTTTTTTAAAGTATATCCATTTGCTTTGGAAGCTACTTTCTTATGTAATACCATAGCTATGGGCAAGATGTAGAAAATCTATAATGGGGATTTGTAGAAAGTACTTGCCTCGGGAAAGTTGGACAGTCTGGATAACGTTTTGTTATTGGCGTCGTAAGTAAAAAGAAATATATTGTAAAATAGTATACATTATCGATGAAACGATAGAGAGATTAGATGTCAGCTTTGATCAAACGTCTCCTGGGTAATTGCGTAACTGATTCGTCACATTCTGAGAATTTAACAGTAGACTACAGTCACAGTAGTATTAACTTTATTACAATTTGTAAAACAAAGAGTATCCAAAAGTTGAGTTTCCAATAAGA
The DNA here is from genome assembly GCF_977035675.1 of Penaeus japonicus. Classification (NCBI taxonomy): domain Eukaryota; kingdom Metazoa; phylum Arthropoda; class Malacostraca; order Decapoda; family Penaeidae; genus Penaeus; species Penaeus japonicus. Next base: position 15,872,826 of record NW_028234412.1, read on the forward strand.
AATATACTCAAACACACTCACGCGCTCACAAACACACACACACACACATGCGTACGCACGCACGCACACACACACACACACACACACACACACATATGTATATATATATATATATATATATATATATATATATATATATATATATATAAGAATGCATGCATTTATGTGTCAGTATGAGTGTGTTTATGTGTATGTTTGATCTTATGTTCTGGTCTAAGGAATCTTTTAACGGCTATTTGTTTATTTGTCCACACAAGGCTTGATACACAAGAATATTTCATTATATAATTTTCAACCTTTGACCTTTAGCAACATTTGGCAACTTGGCTTAACCCTTTCGTAGCGGGGAGGCAAAAGTTAGCAATACGGAAATAAGATTTGCAGGTCCATTTTTCTTAACGCTTGAAAGCTTTAGTATTGGGATTAAGTACTTTATGTGCAGGCAGCATGACCATTCTTCTATTTTACTTTATTTTGGTAGCGTAGATTGAGGGTGCACTCGGGGCACGTTACCTAACCCCTTTTTCAGTTGTTTTTTTTAACATTGACTTGATCAGCTTAACAGTTCGCTAATGTTCATGAATTTCATTAAACAGGCGTAGCAGAAACGTGCCATTGATCCTTGCTCTATGAAAGCTCTTAGAACCTAACTCATTTTCAGCAACAGATGTTCTTCTCTCTCCTAAAACCATGGCTACGACATCCCTTGCTCATCTATTCATTTCTTGAGCGTACTTCACGATTAGCGATTTTAGAAATCTGAGACTAGTTCTTTTGCCTGGTCTAGAAAAGATTTTGTGAAAGACAAATGTCGATTTATAAGTATGAATTTAGAATTTCGAAGAGAAATAATGATAAGTATAACAAAGATTGATATAATAAATGGTGTTTAAATCAACTAAAATTTAAGATTCGGCTTATCAGATCCGCCAAAGGCTAATCTCATTTCGAAAATGTATTGCCATAGAACTTACACCAGCGTTAACTAAATTAACATAAGCCAACTTAGTCCATTAAATTCACCGGTTTCCAGTTTGAACAAGCAGTGCAAAGCCTTTTCTGCCTGAGAAAGTGGATGATGGGTTTATCCTCTGGGATCTTGTTACCATTTCGTTTAATCGTCTGCGCAATACAAGCTTCTCTTTTCTTCCTCTAGTCTGGTTCCTATTCGGTGTCTCAAGTTTTGATGAGCCTTCACCGTCTGTTTGTGTCTTGTACCAGCTATTTCAGTGGCCTCCCTTGCTACGTGCTCCTATTTTATGGTCATCAGAGGACCATCCACATCATCTTAGTTTGACCTTGTGACCTTTGATGGCCTTGACAAATCCCCTGATACACTCGTTTCGCACCCTGTCTTTTTTTGTCACTTCGCTCATCCATCTAAGCATTTTCATTTCTGTCACCTCGAGCCTCAGTCCCTCGGTGTTCTTCAACGGTTCTGCTTCCAGTCCATAAATCTTGGCTTTGGCTATTAACTTTCCACAGCCAAAACTGATGAGTGCCAGCCATAAATTCCTGTCTGTAATCCACCGCTCAGAAATGGTCTGACGAGGCCAAGCTGTGTATTAAAGCTAGCGCAGGGTTAATATGGCAGCTCCGAATTAGACCCACGTCACTGGAGCAGTGAACGTTGCACCACGCGATATTGCAACCGGCAATATCAGTGTTCGTAGTCAAACTGTGTATCTAAGTCTATCTAAGCATGGAGGGAGGGCGAGTTGGTTGTCTAGTGTTCCAACGAGTCTCGATATTACGAACAACCTATCGGTGTTTAGATAATCCACTGGTTGAGAACACAGAACTCCTGACAGGCTTTTAGTTAGCATTGCGTCCGATTTTTTTCAGACAGACTAAATCAGTATTTCTTTTTGGCAGTTGTAAACTATTAATTGCTCTCCTGTACACTATATCACATTAAAGACAACGACACATTCCTCTAAAATGGGGAAAAAAGGATAAGTAAAGAAAAAGTAAAACATAACAGAAAGAAACCAGTATAACAAGATTTCGAGAGAGACTGTCTATCACGTCTGCTCCCCAGAGAAGAGAAGAATCACATGTACAGTGTGTCACATGTCACAGTGTATTTCTCTGCTTACCACATGTCCTTCCCTCTCTCCCCTACGGGTCTTTTAGCGAGGTCCCTGCACCGAAAAAGCAATTCATTCAAGTGCTGACTCGCTTCACCATCTTGGCCGCGG
>NW_028234412.1:15912526-15930026 GCF_977035675.1 Penaeus japonicus
TTCTTCCTTCGGTTCAGTCTTTTTTCTCTTTTTTTAAGAAGAAGAAAAAAAAACAAAAAACAGTTTCTTTATTCAGTAAAAACATATAGAAAAAGGACGCCAGTGAACCTGACCATTGCTATGACATGACCCAGCTATCAGACCCAATCACATAGGCCTGAACAGGGACCTTTCCTTCACCTGTGAGATCATATATATACGCTACCAATATTCTTGCCAGTGTATATGATATTTTTAGGGTGTGGAATTCAACTGAAAGATAATTGATTGAGGAAATACAAACTTACTATAAATTGTGCAAATAAATGGGATCTCTTTGAATCAAGACATACCACTGCAGCCGATTTAATTACTTTCGCGATTAGATGTACGTGGATAAGTAAAAGAATATGCAAATAGATATATATAGTGGTAGCAATTTTAACAATAGTATTGAAGATTTTTACAGTAAAATGGTGTTCATGATGGTAAAAAAATTAACACTAAAACCAAAATAACTAAAATACATAGATAAATCAATAGATCGATCGACCGAGATAGAGGGAGAAAGAGAGAGAGAGAAATAGAGATAGATATAGATAAAAAGATAAAGAGAGAGAAAGAAAGAGAAAGAGAGAGAAATAGAGAGAGAGAGATAGAGATAGATATATATAGAGAGAGAGAAAAGAGAGAGAGAAAGAGAAAGAGAGAGAAATAGAGAGAGAGAGATAGAGATAGATAGATAGAGAGAGAGAGAAAAGAGAAAGAGAGAGAGAGAGAGAGTTTCAGTTTTGTATTGTGTACATTTGCTTGAATTATACAACTTCTATGAGAAATGCATGACAAACTAATTTACAACATATAATTTATCACCCAACTCCGTGATTGCCGCAAGCTTCATACTCCATTACTTTGGAACTGCCGGACGTGCTGTTTGCATTTTTTCCCGTCTTGTCTTCTTTAGTTCTAGATAATTTGGAGTTTTCTTTTGGTTCTACAAAACAGCTGCCGAATTGGACTAACCTGAACCCACTTAGCGACTTTAACTGACTTCTAGTCGAGAGGCTTGTTGCTGCCTTTCTGCATGTCTGCCGACTGGAGTGACCTCGAGAGGGGAACGTTATCTCTAAAGAAAGCACTCATGAACTGCCAAACACGGGAAGTGCGAACACCTGTCAACTTTTCCAGAAGAAACACTTGACTCTGGTCTCGAACTCAGGGACCTGCAGCACTAAAACGAACCTGAAAAGACAAGTAAGATGTTGTGCCGCCTGTACCACCGAGATCTAAACATTAATGTTGTAAATCGGTGTTTATATATCTAACTCTTTTATTATGTTCCTTTTTTTTCCTTTAATGATACTTTATTTACGATTTACTTTCAGATTGTTTTAGTTTATTCATTCAGTCATCTAAATCATTTGAGAAATATAACAATTTTTTTGTATTTTGTGTTATCCTTATCAATTATATTTATCAAAATTACTCTAGTGATGGTGAAAAAGTCTTAGTTTTTTAATGATTTCAACACTGAACAAATCCAATTTTCATCACATAAAATGATGTTTTTACGTATGTCCCTTTGCCATAGGCCACCAGTAATAATGTATATATTTAATATACGTTAAGAAGATGGCATAATCACTAGGAAGAGCAATTAATGACCAGCAAGGGGTTACGTTCCCCACCTTTTATAGTCTCTTGCTGATTCTTCCTTTTGCTATTATTATCATTATTTTTGTTCTTATTATTATTTATCACATACTTATCATTATAATTTTTATCCCGATTAAAATGTTTTATTATTTCTATAATCATTATCATTATCATCTCTATCGCTGTAATAATTTTTATCATTATAAATTTTAACATCATCAAAAAATATATTATCATTATCAATTTTAACATTATTGTATTTTTCAACATTATCCTTTTCATCAGTATTATAATTCTTACCATTATTATCAATTTTAGCATGATCATCATATAAACAAAGAGCATGGACAATATCTCTCCTTGCTCTCTCTCTCATTTTCTTTCTTTCCCTCTTCATTTGCTTTGTCCTTTATCTGCCCTTTTCTATCTTTCTTCCTGTCTTTCATCGGAATATTTGCTCCCCCTCCCTCTCTTTCCATCTTTCCTGGAGTCACTACTATCTGTTCTCATTCTCATTTCCATGCTCTCAGATTCTATCTTTGTGTGTGTGTATGTCTGTATATATATATATATATATATATATATATATATATATATATATATATAAATGTACAAATCTTACCTCCCTGATCAGGACTCGTAAGATTGACAGGAACGGTGTTGAATCTGATCGGCTACACGATCCGCTAAAAGAATTGTCTAACCAGATGCCTTATGAGACGTCATGGAAATTTACCTATTTACTCTTAGCAGAGCAGTGATAGCAAAGTTTTACAGACAATTCCTGCGGGCGCTCGGCAGCAACGGAATCCGATCGGCTACACGACCCGCTTTTAGTGGGTTGTGTAGCTGATCGGATTCAACACCGTGCCTGTCAATCTTACGGCGCGGGTTTGAGTCCCGATCATAGAGGTAAAATTTGTATTTCTATATTAAATACGTTACTGCATTCTACCATCTTTCTCACATATATATAACCTCGGTAACCTGATTTGGGACTTGATTCTGTTGCTGCCGAGCGCCCGCGGGAATTGTCTGTAAAACCTCTATATCACTGCTCTGCTAAGAGTAAATAGGTAAATTTCCATGACGTCTCATAAGGCGTCTGGTTAAACAATTTTTTTAGCGGGTCGTGTAGCCGATCGGATTCAACACCGTTCCTGTCAATCTTACAGCGCGGGTTCGAGTCCCGATTAGGGAGGTAAAATGTGTATTTCTATATCAAATGCTTTACTGCATTCTACCATCTTTCTCACACACACACACACACACACACACACATATATATATATATATATATATATATATATATATATGTTTATATATATACACACACATTCATATATACATATATATATATATATATATATATATATACAGGCAGGATGGTTCTTACAAGAGTGTAGGATTGACTTTTGCTCACGATTTCGCCCTCCCAAGAATTCCAGGAGTTGAGCTCCAGGTGTCAGTCATTCCTCTGCCTATACCTACGTTGCGTCAGGAATTCTTCAGAGTTCCATTCCCTGGTCTTGCATATCAGCAAAATAGTATACATGGAACAGACTAAATCCATATATTTTTTTCGTAATATGTGTATAATCCTGAAGATGTGATTACATAGTGGTAAAATACTGTTACTGTATAAAATACTATTACTGTATAAAAGAGAAGTTGATTATACATCCATTCTTTCTGCTCTATATATTTGTCTATTCAAAATGTAAGATCTTGTAATCCATAATAGTATGGTAAGGCGGTATACAATCCAGTTCCTCGCCAGAATCAAATGGTCCTTAGGATAAAGCTAACAGTCTCATATGAATTTTCATGACAATCCGCCAATAGCATTCTGTCACATTAATGATATTTTTGTTGCCACTTGTAAATGTTATCCTGTTCTCTTTTTCTTTGAATTATCATTTTCTTCTCCCGTAAAATCGAAATGTATTTTGTTCTTGTCATTTTACTATTTGATATTATATCATAGTAATAGCTTTGTCCCTACAAGCTTTACCAAAAGATATATTTTTTCTTTTATTTTTCTCTTTTCTTAAATAGCTTTGGAAAAGGGAATTGTATCACAAGATATTGAATTATTGACGTTTTGGTTGATATCAGGTGGCGTAATTCACTTATTCTTAGATAGGCATATAGAGGAACATAATACTACATAGGAAGTAAGCGGAAGTAGGCTATACGGATAAAACTAAGCATACTTTTTTTCGGATTTGCCTCACCCCCTCCTTGCATGCATAGCCATGGAATAGACGAAGAGAGGAATAAGAAGACATGCAAAGAAAATCGGGGACCATTGTCTGCGAAAGAAGTCAGATGGAGGAGTGAGGTTGTCGATACGAATCTCATGATATGAAGAAGGAAATAAATTTGTCTATTCGCTCTTTGATCGAGTGTCTCTTGTCTATCCGATTACAAGGGATTATTGTAGAGCTCCTCGAATCCCTTGCCTATCTGAGAGAGAAAGAAAGAGTAATGTTTTATTCCTATCATGCACGTTAGAATCTCTGGTGACGAGGCAATCTTACCAAAGAGAAGCTTTAGGACACCAAGTGAGGAGATAAACACATGGACGCTGTGGAAATGAGAAAGTGTGAACTGGGCAAGATTCAGAGAGATTCTGACATTCAGCGGGAAAATACATGTACGTTAATTCCGAAACTTTGATCAGTCTCGGTCTGGTTTGATTTGTCAAAGCTTTAAATTCGTACAAAAGAAATTCGACAGCCAGAAACAGGCAAAACCACCGACAGATTGTACACCATATGCTGTTCATTCAGAAATGGATCATCCAACAGTGGAAAAAAAAAACACATTCACACATATATATTATCACGATTCAAGTACCGAACGAGCTGTCAGCGGAGTGTCATTATATTATAGCTCTCAGCATTATTTATATATCTTTACCAGGTTTTTCCTTCATTTTAATTCTTATATATGGATTCAAATATTCTTTTTAATTTAATTTTATGTCACTTACTTGTATTAAATAATTTCAATATAATCATTCATGTTATTCTTAACACACTTAACCTTCCCCTTTTACCTCGAAAGAATTAAGTAAAATTCACACATACAAATTCTTATTTTAATTAACAGAACATATTTACAACAACATACTATAACAATCAGTATAAAATACAATTTATCATCATTACAAGTATCATTTGCCACATCTATTTAATCTGATATGTAACCATAAAACAATGTTTACAGATTGAATTACTCTTTTGCTTAATCTCAAAACGTAAGAAAACCAGTATTTCCACCTGCAGTGATTATATAGTTCAATGTCTTACTGGAAGCGAAAACGTGTTAGTCATACATTCTCATACATTTACAAGTGAATAATCGACTTTTAACATGCTAACCCGATATCGAACCATGTTAAGTGGTTGAATAGTATAAAGGAAAACATTCACCTTCTTCCGGTGAAAAATGGAAATTAGAGCCACGATCTTGGAACGAGACTCATCTTGCCTCCAGTAAACAGTAATACAAGATCTTGCTGAGAGGACGCCGAGATCGGTTGCTGAAAGATAAGAGCATATCTGTCTTTCTGTTTCCAGAATGAGACATTCATTTCTTTCGGATATCTCCCATCGATCTGAAAGTCACAGCAACTTCTTCCGGGTCATAAATTCGAGATGCTTTAGGCTTTAGATTTAGTAAAAGCAAGGTCAGATGAGATACATCATACGTATAAACACTTGTAACTTATTATTGAATTTTACATAGGTGGTTTAGTGAAAACACATTGCATTAATTTCTTATTCATATTTGTTTTCTTTTATTTAATTTCAATACCCATGTACAATATTAGCGTGTTTTCTTTTATTCAGTAACAGTGTCTTAATATCCATGTACTATATTTTGCGGATATGCGAGGCCAGGAAGTGGGAGCCTGAAGAACTCCTGACGCAGCGTCGGTATGGGCAGAGGAAGGGAAGACACCTGAAGCTCAACTCCTGGAATCCTTGGCAAGGCGAAATCGTGAGCAAAATTCAATCCTACACTCTTGTAGGAACCATCCTGCCTGAATGACGTTGGTTGTGCAGAAACAACTGCAATGAATGCAAGTACCAACAGGAGAATGTACTTCATCGTGCTAGTTCTGTGTCGGTTGACCAGAGGTCATACAATATAAGGGTTCGTCTGTATCGTTTACTGTGTTCACTCGGCCTCCCAATCCCTCGGTTGTTGATTGTTCTCTTATTCCAGACGACTTCTCAGGTGAACAATATTAAGGATTTGGGCTTTTTCAGCTTTTTATATTTTCCATGTTTTACAATAATACATATTACACAAAGTTTTTTTTTCCTTTTTTTTTAGTTTTATCATTTTTATATGCTCTATTTCCGCAAATATTACGTAGTTATTCCCCATAAGGTACATAAAGTATCTCACACAAACGTACACATACCCGCACACAAAGAGTAAGAAAGTATTTTCTATATCAGGAAATGTATTCGGAATGTGGATAGAATAATTCGATCGAGCAGCGAGAGAAGATTATCTGAATTTGGAAAATATAATATATTTAGAGAGAGATGAATAGACATCACATTTCAGTGGAAAGACTTAACTTATCTGCCCCTCTGAGAAAGAAAGAGAGATTGATTCAGATTTCCTGTAGATCATCCATTTTAAACATCCTATAAAATCTGTCAAGGAAGTGAATGAATTATTCTGTCAGACTTATAGGTACGAAGTCAGTTTCTAGGTTACACGAGGAAAGTATTTTCTATCAGGAAATATATTCAGAATGTGATTATAATGTAATTTGAATTTAGAAAAAATGCAAATTATGGTTTATGTAACAAACATGTCGCAATATAAACTGAATATTGAATTCCATTGCATGTAATATTAAGAAACTCGATCGGATAAAATCTATGATATGCAATAAATTTATATATATATATATCCGGTCAGATTTAAAACCAGTTATCATGGTAATGGTTACTGTTTTACGATAAAATTAAATTCAAAAGATATCAAGAAACCAATAGAGAATGAGAGTTTAAATGAAAAAAGAGAATCTGTGCGTATGGAAAAGTAAGTGAGAAAGCGAGAAACTGGCGAAAGAATTAGGAAGAGAGGCGGATGCATAGACAAACTAAGCCGATGGAGAACAAAGGGAAGATGAAAGAAATATAGATAGAAGCTATAGGTTGGTGCTCGTTGAAGTCATTTCAGTTTCTCTGTATCCTTCCTTAGATGTGGACTTTTGCAATGATACCTATAATGATTTTCTTTACTACATCTTCGACAATATATATGAATATGTTTTTTTTTTTCAAGTTTGAGACCAGTGAGAGCATTTTGTGAACTTAAATATTAGTATCTAAATCCGCTTCTCATAGCTCGTCCTGGTTTATGGGCCAATTCTTTCACCTTTCTATATGTCATTTATTGGTGTTAAATTGTATATTTCAACGACAACTACAATTGGACGAGCTCTCAATGTCTTTTTGGAGACTTTTGCACGAAGCCAAGTGTTTCTCCTCTCTGCATTGTTGCATCGTCTGCAAACACATTCGGATAATTCCTTTAACTTGTATATATGTCTATATAGTATATATAGTATACACATACATACACACACACGCACACGTACATATTAAAGAGAGAGAGATGAATAGATATCACCTCTCAAATACTACTTGATAGAAGCCTATGTCTTGAAGTGTTGAAGGAATTGGGTTCGCTGCCTCTCTGGGAGAGAGACGGATTTTGAATTCCTGGAGATCATTCATTTTATACATCCTATAATTTCTACCAGGTACATGAAGGAATCACTTCTGTCAGACTATTAGGTAACAAGTCAGTTTTGAGTTCACAGAGGGAAAATATGCAGTAATCTCGTTTAAACTTCTATTTAATATGATATGTAAATATAAAAGCAATGTATACCGTGGTAACTACAATAATACAGTTCAATGTCTTACTGGAAGCGGAAACGTTGTCTTAATCCGATCTAATTCTCACTATATTTCAACTTGAACTGTGAAGAATATCTCATACATATACAAGTGAATAATCGAATATTAAAAGTTCATCTAATATGGAGCACATTCATCTCATTCCGTTGAGAGAAATGGATATTAAAGTCAAGATCTTAAAACGAGATATTTCTTATCAGATCCCAAGATCTTGCTGATGAGAGGACGCCGACATCGACTGCTGAGAGATAAAAGCATCTCCTAGCAGCATCTGAGGCATTACACTCTTGTAAGAATATCATATTTATCGATCTGAAAGTCGTAGCAACTTCTTCCATGTCGTAAATTCGAAATCTAGTGTCAGATGAATAACGTAACATATATTATGGATATATTATAGTGCTGATTATTATCATACTACAATACACTGTATAAGATATCATTTATTATTGTAGATTTCTCCTCTATTCTATCTCAATATCTATGCACAATATTAGTTTTTGCTCTTTAATTGAGACAATAATATTGTATTAGCTCACTCACTATAGCTTTTAATAACACATCATTCAAGTCATATATAGGATAGTGGACCTGTAACTGAAAAAAATGTATGTAAAATCTAATTTTCTTTTATTTTGTAACAGTGTCCATGTACAATGTTAATAAAAAGATGTGTATAGAGTGAATTTATTTCATTCAATCTCAATATCCGTGTACAATATCTTGTGGATATGCGAGGCCAGGAAGTGGGATCCTGAAGAACTCCTGACGCAGCGTCGGTATGGGCAGAGGAAGGGAAGACACCTGAAGCTCAACTCCTGGAATCCTTGGCAAGGCGAAATCGTGAGCAAAATTCAATCCTACACTCTTGTAGGAACCATCCTGCCTGTAAGACGTTGGTTGTGCAGAAACAACTGCAATGAATGCAAGTACCAAAAGGAGAAAGTGCTTCATTGTGCTAGTGCTGTGTCGGTTGACCAGAGGTCATACAATATAAGGCTTCGTCTGTATCGTTTACTGTGTTCACTCGGCCTCCCAATCCCTCGGTTGTGAATCGTTCTCTTATCCCAGACGACTTTTCATGTGAGGGAACGGGGACAAGCAACATGTTTTTTTTTTTTTTTTTTTTTTTTTTTACGTTTCATGGTTGTCTCGTTCTCCTTTTCTGCACTAGTCTTAAACAAATTACACAAACAAGTATTAAAAGATCTCATCAAAATCTCGAGAATATATGTTAATGATAATATTAGTGATTACTTGAAGACAAATAATGTATAGGGGCGCATATTGTTTCGCATTTTTCCTTTCTTTTCTTTTTACTTATATCCCCTATTTCTGCAAATATGATGTAGTTAAGCCTTATAAGATAACATACAGAATCACAGACAAACGCACATATGCACACATACAACGATTAAGAAGTATTTTATTTATCAGGAAATATATTCGGAATGTTATTATACTGTAATTTGAATTTAGAAAAAATGCCAATTATGGCTTATGTAGCAAACATGTCGCAATATAAACTGAATATTGAATTTCATTGCATGTAATATTAAGAAACTCGATCGGATAAAATCTATGATATACTATAAATTTTAATATGTAGATATCCGGTCAGAATCATACCCAGTCACATGATAATGGTTACTGTTTTACGATAAAATCAAATTCAAGAGATATTAAGAAATCAGTAGAAAATGGGAGTGTAGATGAAAAAAGAGAATCTGTGCGTATGGAAATGAGAACTACGAGAAAGAGTAAGTGAGAAACTGCGAAAGATTTGGGAAGAGAGGCGGATGCATAGACGATGCACAGAAGCGATAGGTTGGCGTTCGTTGAAGTCATTCCAGTTTCTCTGTATTCTTCCTACGATGTGGACTTTTGCAACGATACATGTAAGGATTTTATTTATTGTATTTCGTCTATATACATGAATTTCCTTCTCACATTTGCCATCATTGAGAGGATTTTGTGAATTTAAATATTAGGATAAATCCGCTTCTAGCTCTTCTGGATTTGGATTCCCATTTACTATATGACATTTATTGGTGTTAAATTGTATATTTCAACTACAACTAGAATTGGTCGACTCTTCAATGTCTTTTTGGAGACTTTTGCACGAAGCCAAGTGTTTCTCCTCTCTTCATTATTGCATCGTCTGCAAACACATTCGGATAATTCCTTTAACTTGTATGTATGTCTATATAGTATATATAGTATACACATACATACACACACACAGACGTGAATATTAAAGAGAGAGAGAGAGATGAATAGATATCACCTCTCAAATACTACTTGATAGAAGCCTATGTCTTGAAGTGTTGAAGGAATTGGGTTCGCTGCCTCTCTGGGAGAGAGACGGATTTGGAATTCCTGTAGATCATTCATTTTATACATCCTATAATTTCTACCAGGTACATGAAGGAATCACTTCTGTCAGACTATTAGGTACCAAGGCAGTTTTGAGTTCACAGAGGGAAAATATGCAGTAATCTCGTTTAAACTTCTATTTAATTTGATATGTAAATATAAAAGCAATGTATACCGTGATAACTACAATAATACAGTTCAATGTCTTATTGGAAGCGAAAACGCCTTAGTCCGCTCTAATTCTCACTTTATTTCAACTTGACAAACTATGAAGAACTTTCTCATACATATGAAGGGGAATAATCTACTTTTAACATGGTAACCTAATATCGAACCATGTAAAGTATCTCGTTCAAGTGTTTATTGTTCTTCCTAATTGTTCAAGTCCCAACATCTTAAGAGGTAGAACATTATTATTTCGTCTATTAAGGAAACATTCACCTTATTCAGATAAAAGAAATGAAAGTTAAAGATCCTGGAACGAGACTTTCATCTTGCCTACATTGAACTTGTACTTCTTATCAGATCCCATGATCTTGCTGAAATATCATGGCATATCTATCTTTCTCTACTTCCAGACTGAAGCATCACATTTTTCCATATCATAAATTCGAGAAGAAATTCAAGGTGATGCCTTAAAGTATACGCAAAAGGCTTTAGATATAGTAATAATAAGTCAGATGAGATACATTAGATATATCATCGAATAGAAGCACTGGTTATTATCGTACGAAAATATAACTTTTCATTGCTGTATAATTTTAGATAGATGGTTGAATGAATACATATATGTTTGTTTGTTTATTCAAACCCAATATCTATGTACAAGATTAGCCTTTGCGCATTAACCGAAACAATAAAATACCAGTATCTCCTTATAGCTTTTTATGACACATCACTCCTAATAACATACATATGATATTGGGTCGATAACTGAAAGACTGCATAGAAAATCAAGGTTTCTTTTATTTAGCATACGTATACAACATTACCAAAACTATGTGTATAAAATGAATTTCCCTTTCGTTCAATCTCAATATCCGTGTACAATATCTTGCGGATATGCGAGGCCAGGAAGTGGGATCCTGAAGAACTCCTGACGCAGCGTCGGTATGGGCAGAGGAAGGGAAGACACCTGAAGCTCAACTCCTGGAATCCTTGGCAAGGCGAAATCGTGAGCAAAATTCAATCCTACACTCTTGTAGGAACCATCCTGCCTGAATGACGTTGGTTGTGCAGAAGCAGCTGCAAAGAATGCAAATACTAGTAGGGCAATACACTTCATTGTGATGTGCCGGTTAACCAGAGGTCATATATTATAAGGATTTGTCTATATCGTATACTGTGTTCACTCGGCCTCCCAATCCCTCGGTTGTTAATTGTTCTCTTATTCCAGTCGACTTTCCAAGCAAGGGAACAGGGAAAAGAAACACTTAAGACTTGGGTTTTTCAGTATCGGATAAAATCTATGATATCTAATAAATTTGATACATATCCGGGCAGAACCATAACCAAATATCATGGTAGTGGTTACTGTAATTAAGAGGTAAAGAATAAGAGTGTAGATGTAGGAAAAAGATAATCTGTGCGTATGGAAATGAGAATGAGAGGGAATGTTAGTAACGAGAAGGAGTAAGAGAGAGAGAAAAAAAAAACCGCACGAAAGAATGAAGAAGAGAAGCGATGCATAGACTAACTAAGCAGATGAAGAACGAAAGGAGGATGGAAAAAAAGTATATATAACAATTATAGGTTGGCGTTCGTTGAAGTCGTTCCAGTTTCTCTGTATCCTTCCTACGATGTGGACTCTTGTTATGATTTTTTTCCTACATCTTCGGCCACATATATGAATGATCTTTTCTAGTTTGCTCTTAGTGAGAACATTTTCTGATCCTCTGGATTTGGATTCCCATTTACAAGTAGTCTGGTCTTTTATTTTTTTAACATATCTAATACCGCCTCTCCTAGCTCATCCTGGTTTATGGGTCAATTCTTTCACCTTACTATATGGCATTTATTGGTGTTAAATTGCATATTCCAAGCTTGCACGTTTTTTTGGGAGATTTTGCCACGAATCCACGTGTTACTCCTCTGAATTTTTGCACCCTCTGCGGACATATTCAGACAACTCTTCTTTATTCAACTTCTTCCTTATTCACTCTTCTTCTTTAATTGAAAGAATATGATTAACACATCACTCCTAGTCATGTATATAAAGGATATTGGACTTACAACTGAAAGAATGTAAGTAAAATGAAACTATATTTTATTCAACAGTGTCCATGTACAATTTTAGTGAAATGATGTGTATAGAATGAATTTCCCGTTTGTTCAGTCTCAATATCCGTGTACATTGGCTTGCGGATATGCGAGGCCAGGAAGTGGGATCCTGAAGAACTCCTGACGCAGCGTCGGTATGGGCAGAGGAAGGGAAGACACCTGAAGCTCAACTCCTGGAATCCTTGGCAAGGCGAAATCGTGAGCAAAATTCAATCCTACACTCTTGTAGGAACCATCCTGCCTGTATGACGTTGGTTGCGCAGATGCAACTGCAAAGAATGAAAGTATTAGTAGGACAATACACTTCATTATGCTAATGATATCGGTTGACCTGAGGTCATACAATATAAGGCTTCGTCTGTATCGTTTACTCTGTTTACTCGGCCTCCCAATTCCTCGGTTGTGTATCGTTTTCTTATTCCAGACGACTTTTCAGGTGAGGGAACGGAGGAAAGCAATATTTGGGATTTAGGCTTTTCCCGCTCCTTAATATTTTTTTCCCTTTTCTGCACTTATTGTACAGTAATACGAGTTGCACAAATAAGTCTTAAAAATATTTTCATTTGCCACAATCTTATCAAAATCTCGAGAATGTATGATAATAATTAAATTGTGATTGCTTGAAAACAAATGATATGCAAGGGTGTACCTTGTCGCGTCAAATAACTAAGTTCTTAGGAAAAATATTGCGATCTCTTGCATTCTTTTGTAACGAAACATTTATTTGGACTTAAATGGTCTATTTCCACAAATATTACGTAGTTTTGCCCCATAAGGTAGCATACAGTAAAACACACACACATACATACAGCTAAACAGGCACAGGTAGATCGATATATAAAATTCAACAATTCTCTAATCGTTAAGAGATAATGCAGTAAACTTTAAACAAAGAAATTGACAAAATAATGGAAGAATGAGTTTATATCAACTATATTAAACAATTTTCTTGATTGAGACTGAGTTAGAGTGCATACGCCAGTGAAGGAAAGAATGAATGAGCAAGTGAGCGACAGACAGAGAGAGAGAGAGAGAGAGAGAGAGAGAGAGAGAGAGAGAGAGAGAGAGAGAGAGAGAGAGAGAGAGAGAGAGAGAGAGAGAGTTGAACAGACGACCATGCAGTGTTAATAAGTTCTGAACGCTAAATATTGTTATAAGAAGAGCGGGAGATTATTCTTAGGATCTTTTGCACGTCCCAAAAAACGGTATGATTCTTCCACAATTATTCTCTTTGTGTTGTTCTCAGGTTATTTGAATATGGAAAAAAACTAAATTGCAAATTGATTATGTTTTACGGAGATAACGTCCCCCGCTCGAGGTCATAGGTCACTCCGGTCGTCAACTATGCAGGGAAGGCAGCACTGGCCTCTCGACTAGAAGTCATTTGATGTTGCTAAGTGAGTTCAGGTCTCTTAATTTTCATTTCTTTTATATCATATCAAATTAAATAGAAGTTTAAACGAGATTACTGCATATTTTCCCTCTGTGAACTCAAAACTGCCTTGGTACCTAATAGTCTGACAGAAGTGATTCCTTCATGTACCTGGTAGAAATTATAGGATGTATAAAATGAATGATCTACAGGAATTCTAAATCCGTCTCTCTCCCAGAGAGGCAGCGAACCCAATCCCTTCAACACTTCAAGACATAGGCTTCTATCAAGTAGTATTTGAGAGGTGATATCTATTCATCTCTCTCTCTTTAATATGTACGTGTGCGTGTGTGTGTATGTATGTGTATACTATATATACTATATAGACATATATACAAGTTAAAGGAATTATCCGAATGTGTTTGCAGACGATGCAACAATGCAGAGAGGAGAAACACTTGGCTTCGTGCAAAAGTCTCCAAAAAGACATTGAGAGCTCGTCCAATTCTAGTTGTAGTTGAAATATACAATTTAACACCAATAAATGTCATATAGTAAGATGAAAGAATTGACCCATAAACCAGGACGAGCTATGAGAAGCGGATTTAGATACTAATATTTAAGTTCACAAAATGCTCTCACTGGTCTCAAACTTGAAAAAAAAAACATATTCATATATATTGTCGAAGATGTAGTAAAGAAAATCATTATAAGTATCATTGCAAAAGTCCACATCTAAGGAAGGATACAGAGAAACTGAAATGACTTCAACGAGCACCAACCTATAGCTTCTATCTATATTTCTTTCATCTTCCCTTTGTTCCTCATCGGCTTAGTTTGTCTATGCATCCGCCTCTCTTCCTAATTCTTTCGCCAGTTTCTCACTTCCTCACTCTTTCTCGTAGTTCTCATTTCCATACGCACAGATTCTCTTTTTTCATCTAAACTCTTATTCTCTATTGGTTTCTTGATATCTTTTGAATTTAATTTTATCGTAAAACAGTAACCATTATCATGATAACTGGTTTTGATTCTGACCGGATATATATATCAAAATTTATTGCATATCATAGATTTTATTGGATCGAGTTTCTGAATATTACATGCAATGGAATTCAATATTCAGTTTATATTGCGACATGTTTGCTACATAAACCATAATTTGCATTTTTTCAAAATTCAAATTACATTATAATCACATTCTGAATATATTTCCTGATAGAAAATACTTTCCTCGTGTAACCTAGAAACTGACTTCGTACCTATAAGTCTGACAGAAATAATTCATTCACTTCCTTGACAGATTTTATAGGATGTTTAAAATGGATGATCTACAGGAAATTTGAATCAATCTCTCTTTCTTTCTCAGAGGGGCAGATAAGTTAAGTCTTTCCACTGAAATGTGATGTCTATTCATCTCTCTCTAAATATATTATATTTTCCAAATTCAGATAATCTTTGGCTTCTCTCGCTGTTCGTTCGAATTATTCTATCCACATTCCGAATACATTTACTGATATAGAAAATACTTTCTTACTCTTTGTGTGCGGGTATGTGTCCGTTTGTGTGAGATACTTTATGTACCTTATGGGGAATAACTACGTAATATTTGCGGAAATAGAGCATATAAAAATGATAAAACTAAAAAAAAAACAAAAAAAAAAAAAACTGTGTAATATGTATTATTATAAAACATGGAAAATATAAAAAGCTGAAAAAGCCCAAATCCTTAATATTGGTCACCCGAGAAGTCGTCTGGAATAAGAGAACGATTCACAACCGAAGGATTGGGAGGCCGAGTGAACACAGCAAACCATACAGACGAAGCCTTATATTGAATGACCTCTGGTCAACCGACACATCATTATCACAATGAAGCACTTTTTCCTGTTGGTACTTGCATTCATTGCAGTTGTTTCTGCACAACCAACGCCTTACAGACAGGATGGTTCCTACAAGAGTGTAGGATTGAATTTTGCTCACGATTTCGCCTTGCCAAGGATTCCAGGAGTTGAGCTTCAGGTGTCTTCCCTTCCTCTGCCCATACCGACGCTGCGTCAGGAGTTCTTCAGGATCCCACTTCCTGGCCTCGCATATCCGCAAAATATAGTACATGGATATTAAGACACTGTTACTGAATAAAAGAAAACACGCTAATATTGTACATTGAAATTAGATAAAAGAAAAAAAATATGAATAAGAAATTAATGCAATGTGTTTTCACTCAACCACCTATCTAAAATTCAATAATAAGTTACAAGTGTTTATACGTATGATGTATCTCATCTGACTCTAGACCTTGCTTTTACTAAATCTAAAGCCTAAAGCATCTTATCGAATTTATGACCCGGAAGAAGATGCTACGACTTTCAGATCGATGGGAGATATCCGGAAGAAATGAATGTCTCATTCTGGACAGAAAGACAGATATGCTCTTATCTCTCAGCAGCTGATCTCGGCGTCCTCTCAGCAAGATCCAGTATAACTGTTTACTGGAGGCAAGATGAGTCTCGTTCCAAGATCGTGGCATTGAACATTGAACTATATAATCACTGCAGGTGGAAATACTGGTTTTCTTACGTTTTGAGATTAAGCAAAAGAGCAATTCAATCTGTAAACATTGTTTTATGGTTACATATCAGATTAAATAGATGTGGCAAATGATACTTGTAATGTTGATAAATTGTATTTTATATTAATTATTATAGTATGTTGTTGTTGTGAATATGTTCTGTTAATTAAGATAAGAATTTGTATGTGTGAATTTTACTTAATTATTTCGAGGTAAAAGGGGAAGGTTAAGTGTCTTCAGAATAACATGAATGATTATATTGAAATGATTTAATATAAATAAGTGACATGAAATAGGATTAAAAAGAATATTTGAATACATATATAAGAATCAAAATGAAGGGAAAACTTGGTAAAGATATATAAATAAGCATACATAACCCAAATCATGCTGAGAGCTATAATATAATGACACTCCGCTGACTTAGTTTCATCTACGATTGAAGTTGAACTGGGCCATTACAAGCCATTGCATCAATGACCACAGCTCGTTCGGTACTTGGATCGTGATAATATATATATATATATATATATATATATATATATATATATATATATATGTGTGTGTGTGTGTGTGTGTGTGTATTTCCACTGCTGGATGATCCATTTCTGAATGAACAAGATATGGTGTACAATCTGTCGGTGGTTTTGCCTGTTTCTGGCTGTGGGGTTTCTTTTGTACGAATTTAAAGCTTTTGCAAGTTAAACCAGACCGTGACTGATCAAAGAGTTTCGATAAATCTATCGAGTGCCGTAGAAAGGGATACTGCTGCTTCAGGAATTTACGTACATCTATCTTCCTGCAGCATGTCAGAATCTCTTTGATTCTTGCCCAGTTCACACTCTCCCATTTCCACAGCGTCCATGTGTTTATCTCCTCACTTGGTGTCCTAAAGCTTCTCTTTGGTAAGATTGCCTCGTCACCAGAGATTCTAACTTGCATGATAGGAATAAAACATTACTCTTTCTTTCTCTCTCAGATAGGCAAGGGATTCGAGGAGCTCTACAATAATCCCTTGTAATCGGATAGACAAGAGACACTCGATCAAAGAGCGAATAGACAAATTTATTTCCTTCTTCATATCATGAGATTCGTATCGACAACCTCACTCCTCCATCTGACTTCTTTCGCAGACAATGGTCCCCGATTTTCTTTGCATGTCTTCTTATTCCTCTCTTCGTCTATTCCATGGCTATGGAAGTTCTTCAGAGTCCCACTTCATGGCCTCGCATATCCGCAAAATATTGTCCACGGATATTAAGACACTGTTACTGAATAAAAGAAAACACGCTAATATTGTAC
>NW_028234412.1:15935026-15950026 GCF_977035675.1 Penaeus japonicus
CGGTTAATGCGCAAAGGCTTATCTTGTACATACTGTATTGAGATATTGAGTTTAATTAATTTTCATTTCTTTTATCGGAATAAGGTGAATGTTTCCTTAATAGAAGAGCTAATAATGTTCTACCTCTTAAGACTTGAACAATTAGGAAGAACAATAAACACTTGAACGAGATACTCTACATAGTTCGATATTAGGTTACCATGTTAAAATCAGATTATTCCCTTTCATATGTATGAGAAAGTTCTTCATAGTTTGTCAAGTTGAAATAAAGTGAAAATTAGAGCGGACTAATGCGTTTTCGCTAAAAATAAATAAAAATATTGATAGATTGCGTGTTATACTGAGTATTATAGTAATTATCTGCATTCCTTATCATCAATCGAAGTTTAAACGAGATTATTGCATATTTCCCTTTTGTGAACTCAAAGCTGACTTGGTACCTAATAATCTGACAGTGAATCCTTCATGTACCTGGTAGAAATTATAGGATTCATAAAATGAATGATTTATAGGAATTCTAAATCCGTCTCTCTCCCAGAGAGGCAGCATACTGAATTCCTTTAACACTTTAAGACATAGGCTTCTATCAAGTAGTATTTGAGAGGTGATATCTATTCATCTCTCTCTCTCTTTAATATGTACGTGTGCGTGTGTATGTATGTGTATACTATATACACTATATAGACATATATACAAGTTAAAGGAATTATCCGAATGTGTTTGCAGACGATGCAACAATACAGAGAGGAGAAACACTTGGCTTCGTGCAAAAGTCTCCAAAAAGACATTGAGAGGTCGTCCAATTCTAGTTGTAGTTGAAATATACACTTTAACACCAATAAATGGCATATAGAAAGGTGAAAGAATTGATAAGAATCCATAAAGCAGGACCTACACTACTTGTAAATGGGAATCCAAATCCAGAAGACCTCATTAATACTTACATTCACAAAATACTCTCAATGATGGCAAGTATGAAAAGGAAATTCATGTATGTAGGCGAAATACAATAAATAAAATCCTTACAAGTATCGTTGCAAAAGTCCACATCTAAGGAAGGATACAGAGAAACTGAAATGACTTCAACGAACGCCAACCTATCGCTTCTATGCATCCGCCTCTCTTCCCAATTCTTTCGCAGTTTCTCACTTCCTCACTCTTTCTCGTAGTTCTCATTTCCATACGCACAGATTCTCTTTTTTCATCTACACTCCCATTTTCTACTGATTTCTTAATATCTCTTGAATTTGATTTTATCGTAAAACAGTAACCATTATCATGTAACTGAGTGTGATTCTGACCGGATATCTAGATATCAAAATTTATTGTATATCATAGATTTTATCCGATCGAGTTTCTTAATATTACATACAATGAAATTCAATATTCAGTTTATATTGCGACATGTTTGCTACATAAACCATAATTTGCATTTTTTTCTAAATTCAAATTACAGTATAATAACATTCCGAATATATTTCCTGATAAAGAAAATACTTCTTAATCTTTGTATGTGTGCATATGTGCGTTTGTCTGTGATTCTGTATGCTACCTTATAAGGCTTAACTACATAATATTTGCAGAAATAGGGGATATAAGTAAAAAGAAAAGAAATAAAGAAAAAAGGCGAAACAATATGCGCCCTTATACATTATTTGTCTTTAAGTAATCACTAATATTATCATTAACATATATTCTCGAGATTTTGATGAGATATTTTAATACTTGGTTGTGTAATTTGTGTAAGACTAGCGCAGAAAAGGAGAACAAGACAACCATGAAACGTAAAAAAAAAAAAAAAAAAAAACTTAAATGTTGCTTGTCCCCGTTCCCTCACATGAAAAGTCGTCTGGGATAAGAGAACGATTCACAACCGAGGGATTGGGAGGCCGAGTGAACATAGACGATACAGACGAACCCTTATATTGCATGACCTCTGGTCAACCGACACAACACTAGCACAATGAAGTATATATTCCTGTCGGTACTTGCATTCATTGCAGTTGTTTCTGCACAACCAACATCATACAGGCAGGATGGTTCCTACAAGAGTGTAGGATTGAATTTTGCTCACGATTTCGCCTTGCCAAGGATTCCCGGAGTTGAGCTTCAGGTGTCTTCCCTTCCTCTGCCCATACCGACGCTGCGTCAGGAGTTCTTCAGGATCCCACTTCCTGGCCTCGCATATCCGCAAAATATTGTACACGGATATTGAGATTGAACGAAATAAATTCTTTCTATACACATCTTTTTATGAATATTGTACATGGACAATTTTACATACATTTCTTCAGTTACAGGTCCACTATCCTATATATGACTCGAATGATGTGTTATTAAAAGCTATAGTGAGTGAGCTAATACAATATTATTTTCTCAATTAAAGAGCAAAAACTGATATTGTGCATAGATATTGAGATAGAATAAAGGAGAAATCTACAAAAATAAATTATATCTTATACAGTGTATTGTCGTATGATAATAATCAGCACTATAATATATCCACAATATATGTTATGTGATTCATCTGACACTAGATTTCGAATTTACGACGTGGAAGAAGTGGCAACGACTTTCAGATCGATAAATACAAATTCTTACAAGAGTGTAAGGCCTCAGATGCTGCTAGGAGATGCTTTTATCTCTCAGCAGTCGATGTCGGCGTCCTCTCAGCAAGATCTTGGGATCTGATAAGAAATATCTCGTTTTAAGATCTTGACCGGAATGAGGTGAATGTGTTCCATATTAGATGAACTTTTAATATTCGATTATTCACTTGTATATGTATGAGACATTTTTCACAGTTAGTCAAAGTTGAAATATAGTGAGAATTAGATCGGATTAAGACGACGTTTTCGCTTCCAGTAAGACATTGAACTGTACAATTACTGCAGCTATTGGTAAGGTGGTAATACTGGTTTTCTTACATTCTGAGGTTGAAATAATGATAAATTGCATTTTATACTGGTTATTATAGTATGTTAATAATCAGCATTCCTAGTCATCAAGTGAAGTTTCAATGAGATAACTGCATATTTTCCTTGTGTAACCTAGAAACTGACTTAGTACCTATAAGTCTGACAGAAGTAATTCATTCACTTCCTTGACATATCTTATAGGATGTTTAAAATGGATGATCTACAGGAAATTTGAATCAATCTCTCTTTCTTTCTCAGAGGGGTAGAGAAGTTAAGTCTTTCCACTGAAATGTGATGTCTATTCATCTCTCTAAATATATTATATTTTCCAAATTCAGATAATCTTTGGCTTCTCTCGCTGTTCGATCAAATGATTCCATTCATATTCCGAATACATTTCCTGATATAGAAAATACTTCCTCACTCTTTGTGTGCGGGTATGTGTACGTTTGTGTGAGATACTGTATGAGGCATAACTACGTAATATTTGTGGAAATAGAGCATATAAATCTAAAAAGAAAAGAAAAAACTCTTTCAAGATTTGTTTGTGTAATTGGTATTATTGTAAAACATGGAAAAAATAAAAAGCAGAAAAAGCCCAAATATTGCTCACCTGAGAAGTCTGGAATAAGAGAACGATTGACAACCAAGGGATTGGGAGGCCGAGCGAACAGACAAAGCGTTATAAGTCTCGTTCCAAGATTCACCGGAAAGTGAATGTTTTCGTTAATAGGAGAGCTTATACTATTCAACCACTTAACACGGTTCGATATCTTCAGGTTCCCACTTCCCGGTCTTGCGTAACCGCAAAATACTGTTTATGAATAAAGATTGAACAAAGAAATCAATTCCATAAACCTTGTTTATGGAATTAATGGTTTGTATTATCCTAAAAATGTGATCATATAATGGAAAGATGTCGATACTGAATGAAAGAACTTGATTTTATATATACTTTTTCAGTTATAGATTCAAAATCCTATTAATTTGACTAGGATTTAAACTAAAAATACAAACTTACACAATGAACTAATTTACCTTACTTCCTTTACCATTTCGTTCCCCAGAGCATACTGAATCTTGATGAACCGATCGATAACTGGAAGAATGTATATAAAGTCTTTTATTCAGTATCCATCTCCCGACATCTTACCATCATATAATCACATTATTAGGATAATACAAATCTTACTGAAACAAGGTTTATGGAATTATGGATTCTTTGTTCAATCTCAATATTCATGTACAATATTTTGCGGATATGTGAGGCCAGGAAGTGGGATCCTGAAGAACTCCTGACGCAGCGTCGGTATGGGCAGAGGAAGGGAAGACACCTGAAGCTCAACTCCTGGAATCCTTGGCAAGGCGAAATCGTGAGCAAAATTCAATCCTACACTCTTGTAGGAACCATCCTGCCTGTATGACGTTGGTTGGGCAGAAACAACTGCAATGAATGCAACTACCAAAAGGAGAAAGTGCTTCATTGTGCTAGTGCTGTGTCGGTTGACCAGAGGTCATGCAATATAAGGCTTCGTCTGTATCATTCCTTGTGTTCACTCGGCCTCCCAGTCCCTCGGTTATTAATCGTTCTGTTATTCCAGACGGGGTAAGTAGTATTTAGGATTTGGGCTTTTCCCGCTTCTTAGTTGTTTCAAGTCTCGTTTCCTGATCTCAATTTACAGTAACACAAATTACACAAATAACTTTTTAAAGAAGTTACTTTAATTACCTATGATCTTGTCAAAATCTCTAGAATATTTTATAATGACAAAATTAGTGATTACTAAAAAACAAATAATATTCAAGGGCGTATATTGTTTCCTCAAATAATCATATGTTCTCCTAAAAAGCTAGTTCGATCTCTTGCAATTTTTTTTTTTTCTAGACATTCTTTATTTTCGCAAATATTCCATAGCTATGCCTCTTAAGTTAGCAAACAGAATCTCACACAAAGTATTTTCTATGTCAGGAAATGTATTCGGAATGTAAATGCACTGTAATTTGAATGTTGATAAAATCATTCGAACCAACAGAGAAAGAAGCAGAAGGTTATTTGAATTGAGAAAACATGAATAGATTGCAATTATTAATAATAATAACATTTACATGACATACAAGCCGGAACTCTGACATTTTCGATCGGATAAAATCTATTGTATACAATAAATTTTGATACATATCCGGTCAGAACCTTAACTAATTACCATGGTAATGGTTACTGATATCTTGATATATCTGAATGAAATTCAGAGAATGGCAGTGTATATAAGAGGAAAAAGATAATTTGCATAGAGAACCTAAGCAGATGAAGAATGATGGGAAGGGGTGAATAGACATCACCCCTCAAACACAATAATTGATAGAAGCCTATATCTTGAAGAAAATATTACGTAAAATTGATGAAAGAGAGAGAGAGAGAGAGAGAGAGAGAGAGAGAGAGAGAGAGAGAGAGAGAGAGAGAGAGAGAGAGAGAGAGAGAGAGAGAGAGAGAGAGAGAGAGATTTTTAAAACATCCTGCAATGTTGATATATACAATAATTTTTTATACATATCCGGTCAGAATCTGAACCAATTATCTTGATAATGGTTACAGTTTTACGGCAAAATAAGTGAATATCGACTATTAACATGGTAACCCAATATCGAACCATGAAAAGTATCTCGTTGAAATGTTACTTATTCTCCTTAATTGTTCAAGTCCCAACGCCTTAAGTGGTGGAATATTATAAGCTCTTCTATTTAGGAAAACATTAACTTCATTCCGGTGAAAGAAGTGGAAATTAAACCAAGGACTTTGGACTTTCACCTTGCCTCCAATGAACTTGTACTTCTCATCAGATCCCAAGATTTTGCTGAGAGGGCGCCGACATCGGTTGTTGAGAGATAAAAGCCTCTTTTTATTCTCAATTTTTAGATTGAGGCATTTCATTTCTTTTGGATAGCATTCATCGATCTGAAAGCCGTAGAAACTTCTTTCTGGTCATAAATTCGAGAAGATGATCAAGGTAATGCCTTATAGTATACGCAAAAGGCTTTGGATATAGTAACAGTAAGATCTAGATTCAGATGAGATACACTAGATATATTATAGAATAGAAGTGTATATTATTATCATACGGAAATACGCTGTATGAAATTTAATCAGATAACTGTATATGCAGCATATACAGTACATACATACACACACACGCATACATACACACACACACACACACACACGTACACACACACGCACACACACACATTCACACAGATGTATATATATATATATATATATAGATATAGATATATATATATATATATATATATATTATATATATATATATATATTATATATATATGAGAGAGAGAGAGAGAGGGCGAGAGAGAGAGAAAGAGATGAATAGAAGGTACTGCCCCTACTGGATAGAGAGAGATTCAGAATTCCTGTAAATCGTTCATTTTAAACGTCCTATAATTTCTGTCAGGTAAGTAAAGGAATTACTTCTGTCAGACTAATAGGTACTAAGATTTTTAGCTAACAAGAGGAAAATATGTAGTTATCTCATTGAAACTTCACTTGATGACTTTAAATGTTGATCATTAACATATTTTAATAATCTGTATTAAACGCAATTCATCATTATTTCAATTGTCATATTTATTTAATTTGGTAAAATAATGTTTAGACTGAATTTCTCTTTTACTCAAACGTAAGACAAACAGTAATATCACCTGAATTGCTGTAGTAAATGTACACTTCAATGTTTTACTGGAAGGGAAAGCGTGTTAATTCGCTCTAATTCTCATTTTATTTCGACTTGACGAAATGTGAAGAATTTTCTCATACATATACAAGTGAATAATCAACTTTTAACATGGTAACCCAAAATCAAACCATGAAAAATATATCGTTGAAGTGTTTCTTGTTCTTCCTAATTGTTCAAGTCCCAACGTCTTAAGTGGTGGAATGTTATAAGTTCTTCTATTAAGGAAAGCATTCAAGTTATTCCAATGAAAAATGGAAATTAAAAACAAGATCTTGGAAAGAGACTTTCATCTTGCCTCCAGTAAACAGTAATACAAAATCTTGCTGAGAGGACGCCGAGATCAGCTGCTGAGAGATAAGGGCATATCTCTCTTTCTGTCTCCAGACTGAGGCATCACATTTCTTTCGGGTATCATTCTTCGATCTGAAAGTCACAGCATCTTCTTCCTTGAGCATCGAAAAGATTCGCAAGGTAATGCCTTCCAGCATACGCAAAAGTCTTTATATATAATGTCGATAGATGAAGGTCTATTTTCCAATATATTTGGAAAGTAAATATGGTGATTTGGAACTACGAAACCTGACCTCACCTTCTAAGAATGCCTTGGGGGGAGTATGTTCCAAGCTGACTTGGAAAGTTGAGCCCGAACGATGGGTCTCACTTACGACTACCTCGTGTCTTTTTTAGAAAATGGAACATTGGAAAAGGTGAAGAGTATATCAGTTTTCGTATTCTCATTCCTGCCTTTTTTGTCTATGGAATTATTCGGCATAGAGCACAGTTGCGACTCCTGTGATTCCAACTTGTGTTCATAAGCAGTGTTGACTCCCCTGTGATCCAACATATTGAAATGTGCTGTCATGCCCCTGTGATCCAGCGTATGGGCGAGTACAAATGTCGGGTCCCTGCAATCCAGCATATGGGCATGTAGAGTGTCGCCCCTTTAATAAAGCGTGGAGTGTCGGCCCCTATAGCATCGTACCGTGCTGAAAGTGCATCATTTTCAATATTGAAACTTTTTATGTGTGAAAAAAAAAAAAAAAATTCTAAAAAGATAGGTCATAGGTCACTCCGGTCGGAAACTATGCAGGGAAGTGAGTTCAGGTTGGTCTGATTCGGTTATTCTTTTTATAGTGCCAAAGAAAACTTCAAAATTATTCAGCTTTTTTCATCGAGGTTGTATTTTTTAAGCAATAATATGAGTGTTGTTTAGAATAACAGTACAAATGCTATTAACTGAATTGTAGTTCTTATTTTTCTTCTCTATTATCATTTTCCTGTTTTATATTTTTTTCTTCTCAAACGATCATTATAGATATTCAAAGTTTAACCATTATCATTTTTTATAACAGATTTTAGTTAATAATACATAGTTTGTAAATAGTTGAGAGACATTGGAGATTTTAACAGCAAACATGGTTCAAGATGTGATTACATAGTGGTAAAATACTGTACATGGATACTATTACTGTATAAAAGAGAAGTTGATTGTAAAAGCAAACAGTCTCATATGAATTTTCATGACAATCCGCCAATAGCATTTTTTCAATCAGTCACGGTCTGGTTTAATTTGCAAAAGCTTTAAATTCGTACAAAAGAAATCCCGCAGCCAGAAACAGGCAAAACCATCGACAGATTGTACACCATATGCTGTTCATCCAGCCGTGGAAAAAGAATATATATATACATACATACACACACAGTCTCAATTAAGAAAATTGTGTTAATATAGTTGATATAAACCCATTCTTCCCATTTATTTTGCCCATTTCTTTGTTTAAACTTAACTACATTATCTCCTAACGATTAGAAAATTATGTTGAATTTTAAATTTCGATCTACCCGTGCCTATTTAGCTGTGTATGTGTGTGTGTTTTACTGTATGCTACCTTATGGGGCAAAACTACGTAATATTTGTGGAAATAGACCATTTAAGTCCAAATAAACGTTTAGTTACCAAAGAATGCAAGAGATCACAATATTTTTCCGAAAAATATAGTTATTTGACACGACAAGATACACCCCTGTATATCATTTGTTTTCAAGTAATCACAATTTAATTATTATCATACATTCTCGAGATTTTGATAAGATTGTGGCAAATGAAAATATTTTTAAGACTTATTTGTGCAACTCGTATTGCTGTACAGTAAGTACAGAATAGGAAAAAAAACTATTAAGGAACGGAAAAATCCCAAATCCTAATTGTTGCTTTCCTCCGTTCCCTCACCTGAAAAGTCGTCTGGAATAGAGGACGATTAATAACCGAAGGATTGGGAGGTCGAGTGAACACAGTAAACGATACAGACGAAGCCTTATATTGTATGACCTTTGGTAAAACAATATCATTAGCATAATGAAGTGGATTGCCCTACTAGTACTTTCATTCTTTGCAGTTGCATCTGCACAACCAACGTCATACAGGCAGGATGGTTCCTACAAGAGTGTAGGATTGAATTTTGCTCACGATTTCGCCTTGCCAAGGATTCCAGGAGTTGAGCTTCAGGTGTCTTCCCTTCCTCTGCCCATACCGACGCTGCGTCAGGAGTTCTTCAGGCTCCCACTTCCTGGCCTCGCATATCCGCAAAATATTGTACATGGATATTGAGATTGAACAAACGGGAAATTCATTCTATACACATATTTTCACTAATATTGTATATGTTCACTGTTATTGAATATGAGATAGCTTGATTTCATTTCATCAACCCAATATTCTGTATATACATGACTTTGAGTGATGTGTTAATTACATTCTTTCAGTGAAAGGACAATAACTATGTACATAGGTATTGAGAGTGAATAAAGAAGAAATTTCATACGTATGATAATAATCAACAGAAGTAATTCCTACACGTGCCTGGTAGAAATTATGGGAAGGTCAAAATGAATAATCTACGTATGTATATATATTCACTCAACCATCTATCTATAGTTATATTTTACACAGTGTATTTCCGTATGATAATAATCAGCAGAAGTAATTCCTTCACGTGCCTAGTAGAAATAATGGGAAGTTTAAAATGAAAAATCTACAGGAATTCTCTTTTACGTAATTTCCACTATCTCGCTCTCTCTGTATATACATACATACAAGTTCAAAGAGTTGTCCGAATATGTTCGCAGAGGGTGCAAAAATTCAGGAGTAACACGTGGATTAGTGGCAAAATCTCAAAAAAAAAACAAAAAAAACATTGAAAGCTTGTTCAATTGTAGTTGCACTTGAAATATGCAATTTAACACCAATAAATGCCATATAGTAAGATGAAAGAATTGACCCATAAACCAGGATGAGCTAGGAGAGGCGGTATTAGATACGTTTAGAGAATAAAAGATCCAGACTACTTGTAAATGGGAATCCAAATCCAGAGGATCAGAAAATGTTCTCACTAAGAGCAAACTTGAAAAGATCATTCATATATGTGGTCGAAGATGTAGAAAAAAAATCATTACAAGTCTCATTACAAGAGTCCACATCTGAGGAAGGATACAGAGAAACTGGAACGACTTCAGCGAGCACCAACCTATCGCTGCTATCGATATTTCTCTTCCCCTCGTTCTTCATCTGCTTAATTTGTCTATGCATCCGCCTCTCTTATTAATTCTTTCGACCGTTTTTTTTCTCTCTTTCTCTCTCTTACTCTTTCTCGCAGTTACTGCCACTCCCTGTCTTTCTTATTTCCAGACGCACAGATTCTCTTTTTCTTTCATCTACACTCTTATTCTCTATCAGTTTCTTGATATGTCTTAATTACAGTAACCACTACCATGATATTTGGTTATGGTTCTGCCCGGATATGTATCAGATTTATTATATATCATAGATTTTATCCGATACTGAAAAGCCCAAGTCTTAAATGTTTCTTATCCCTGTTCCCTTGCTTGGAAAGTCGACTGGAATAAGAGAACAATTAACAACCGAGGGATTGGGAGGCCGAGTGAACACAGTGTACGATGTAGACAAAACCTTATAATATATGACCTCTGGTTAACCAACACATCACAATGAGGTGTATTACCCTACTAGTACTTGCATTCATTGCAGCTGCTTCTGCACAACCAACGTCATACAGGCAGGATGGTTCCTACAAGAGTGTAGGATTGAATTTTGCTCACGATTTGCCTTGCCAAGGATTCCAGGAGTTGAGCTTCAGGTGTCTTCCCTTCCTCTGCCCATACCGACGCTGCGTCAGGAGTTCTTCAGGCTCCCACTTCCTGGCCTCGCATATCCGCAAAATATTGTACATGAATATTGAGATTGAACAAAGAAATTAATGCCATAAACCTTGTTTCAGTAAAATTTGTATTATCCTAAAAATGTGATTATATAATGGTAAGATGTCGAGAGGTGAGATGAGATGTCATGGTTTAATACTGAGTGACCAGTCGATTATTCACTTGTATATGTATGAGGAAATTCTTCACACTTAGTCAAATTGAGAATTCGAGCGGAAGAAGACGTTTCCGATTCCAATAAGACATTGATACCGCAGCTATTAAGGTGGTAAAACTGTTTTTCTTATATTGAGACTTAGTAAAAGGAAAATTAACTTTTTAAACATTATCTTATGGTTACATATCAGATTAAGTGGATATGGCAATAAAAATTATAATAAATTGCATTTTATTCTGATTATTATAGTATGTTGATGATCAAGATTCCTAGTCATCAAGTGAAGTTTCAATGAGATAACATATTTTTCTCTTGTGACCTAGAAACTGACAGTACCTATAGGTCTGACAGAAGTAATTCATTTATTTACTTTACAGAGATTATAGGATGTTTAAAATGGATGATCTTCAGGAAATCTGAATAAATCTCTCTTTCCCAGAAGGGCAGCGAAGCTAAGTCCTTCCACTGAAATGTGATGTCTATTCATCTCTCTTTTTATGTTATATTTTTTCTAAATTCAGATAATCTTGGCTTCTCTCGCTGTTCATTCAAATGATTCTATCCACATCCCGAATACATTTCCTTACTCTTTGTGTTCGTGTATTTGTACGTTTGTGTGAGATACCGTATGCTACCTTATGAGGCATAACTACGTAGTATTTGCGGAAATAGAAAATATTTAAAAAAAGATAAATCATAGAAAATAAAAGTAAATTCTTTTAAGAGTTGGTTGTGTAATTTGCATTACTGTAAAATAAGTAAAGAAAGTGAAACTTTGAAACAACTAAGAAGCAGAAAAGCCCAAATCCTAAATATTGCTTACCCCCGTTCCCTCACCTGAGCAGTCGTCTGGAATAAGAGAACGATTCACAACCGAGGGACTGGGAGGCCGAGTGAACACAGCAAACGATACAGACGAAGCCTTATATTGCATGACCTCTGGTCAACCGACACAGCACTAGCACAATGAAGCACTTTATTCTTTTGGTAGTTGCATTCATTGCAGTTGTTTCTGCACAACCAACGTCATACAGGCAGGATGGTTCCTACAAGAGTGTAGGATTGAATTTTGCTCACGATTTCGCCTTGCCAAGGATTCCAGGAGTTGAGCTTCAGGTGTCTTCCCTTCCTCTGCCCATACCGACGCTGCGTCAGGAGTTCTTCAGGCTCCCACTTCCTGGCCTCGCATATCCGCAAAATATTGTACATGGATATTGAGACTGAGCAAAAGAAATTAATACTATACACATCTTTTTATTAATATTGTACATGGATCTGTTACTGAATAAAAGATTTTTGATATACATTCTTTCAGTTATAGGTCCAATATCCTATATATTTGACTTGGAGTGATATGTAATAAAAGGCTATAAGGAGATATCTGCACAACCAACGTCATTCAGGCAGGATGGTTCTTAAAAGAGTGTAGAATTGAATTTTGCTCACGATTTCGCCTTGCGAAGGATTCCAGTTGAGCTTCGGGTGTCTTCCATTCCTCTGCCCATACCGACGCTGCGTCAGTTCTTCAGGGTCCTACTTCCTGGTCTTGCATATCCACAAGATTTTGCACACGGATATTTTTAGAAAAAATAATTCTATACACATCTGTTTAGTAATATTGTACTTGGACACTGTTGCTGAATGGAGCTATTGCAATTTTATTGTTTCCTTTAAACATTAACCGAGGTACTGATTTAAGGATCTTGTAGTGTTTCCACTAAGAGAGCTTTGCACAGTTCCCGCAGCTATGAAGGTAGTAACAACTATTTTACTATTTAGTCCTTTATCTCTTCGTTGCCCATAGAGTCAGAGCCTTCTGGCTTCTTAGAGGCTAATACGGATTTTCTCTCGATGAATCTAATACCGTGTCAATAGATTTAAGGGCTGAACCACATTTGTTATTAAAGGAAGTTGCATCGCCGGAGAAAACCAGATGCTGTTCTCTCGGCAAGATCTTAGAATGGGATAAGAAACACAAACGTTTCTTGGAGGCATAAGCTATACACGGGTCAGGGCCTAGATTAAATATTTTAACATCCAATTGAAAATGTCTGAGTTCTGGAATATCCTTACTTGCAATAAAATTTGAAATTTAGTTTAAAATATGACATGTATGTAACGTAGAACATAGTGAGTTTGCAACTTATGTATGTTTTTTTTCTCAATTCAAATAACCTTATGCTTCTCTGACTTTTCAAATTTTATTGACATTCACATTCAGTATATTCACATTTAGAATATATTTCCTGATATAGAAAATGCTTTCTTACTCTTCGTGTGTGTATGTGTGAGTTTGTGTGAGATACTTTATGCTGCCTTATGAGACATAGCTATGGAATATTTGCGGAACTAAAAAAACATGTCTGAAAAAAATATTTAGAAAAAATTAGAGATCTCAATATATTTTCTGAAAAACATAGGGTTATTTAGCAAAACCATAAACATCCTTGTATATTATTTGTTTTCAAGTATTCACTAATTATGTCTTTATCATGTATTCTAGAGATTTTAATAAGATCGTGGCAAATCAAAATAAATTCTTTCAAGAGTTGCTTGTGTAATTTGCATTACTGTAAAATAAGTAAAGAAAATTATAACTTGAAACAAATAAGAAACTGAAAAAGCCCAAATCCTTAATATTGCTCACCCCCGTTCCCTCACCTGAAAAGTCGTCTGGAATAAGAGACCGATTCACAAGGAGGGATTGGGAGGCCGAGTGAACAGAGCAAACGATACAGACGAAGCCTTATATTGTATGACCTCTGGTCAACCGACACAGCACTAGCACGATGAAGCACTTTCTCCTGTTGGTACTTGCATTCATTGCAGTTGTTTCTGCACAACCAACGTCATACAGGCAGGATGGTTCCTACAAGAGTGTAGGATTGAATTTTGCTCACGATTTCGCCTTGCCAAGGATTCCAGGAGTTGAGCTTCAGGTGTCTTCCCTTCCTCTGCCCATACCAACGCTGCGTCAGGAGTTCTTCAGGATCCCACTTCCTGGCCTCGCATATCCGCAAAATATTGTACATGGATAAAGATAAAAGAGAAATTCATTCCATAAACCTCGTTTCCGTAATCCTAAAGATATGATTATATGATGGTAAAGGTAAAATATCGCAGATGGATACTGAATTAAAGACTTTGATTTTTTATTTTATATACATTCTTCCAGTTATAGATTCCAAATCCTTAATTGTATGAATTGGAAATTAATGTGTATTCACTCAGATGAGTGATATCCGGAAGAAAGGGAATGCCTCATTCTGGAGACAGAAAGACAGATATGCTCTTATCTCTCAGCAGCTGATCTCGGCGTCCTCTCAGCAAGATCTTGTATTACTGTTTACTGGAGGCAAGATGAGAGTCTCGTTCCAAGATCTTAATTTTCATTTTTTTAACGGAAAGTGAATGTTTTCCTTAATTTGGAAGAACATGTAACTTCAAGGAGATACTTCTCATGGTTCGATATTGAGTTTATACACTTGAGAATTTTTTTACAGTTAGTCAAGTTGAAATAAAGTGAGAATTAGAGTGAACCTGAAGTGGACGTTTTCGCTTCCAGTAAGACATTCAACTGTACAATTAATTACTGCAGCCATTAAAGTAGTAATACTGTTTCTTATGTTCTGAGACTGAGCAAAAAAGAAATTTAATTTGTAAACATTATTTTATGGTTACATATTAGAATACATAGATGTGTCAATAGAAATGATGATACATTGCGATTTATGCTGATTATTCAATGAGATAACTGCATATTTTACTCTTGTTACCTAAACAAAACTGACTAAGTACCTATTAGTAATTCCTTTATTTACCTGACGTTAGGACGTTAAAAATTAACGATCTACAGGAATTCTCTCTCTCTCTCTCTCTCTCTCTCTCTCTCTCTCTCTCTCTCTCTCTCTATATATATATATATATATATATATATATA
>NW_028234412.1:15960026-15962526 GCF_977035675.1 Penaeus japonicus
CTGCAATGATTCACGGCCTAACAGAACTCTGGATACAGAAGCTAGGCATATTTATCCCATGCCATTGGATATCACAGAATCTTTCCAGTAGTTACTCCAACTCGACAGGCTCAGCCATTCTTTCTGCTTATGTGACACAGTAAGTTACATTTTCAGTTGTGGAAAGGAGCGTGCCCTGAAGTTGCCCTTGACTGTCATAAGATTCTGGAGCCATTTGGCATTCTCCCTGAATCCATCCAAGATGTGTCGGAAGCAATCCTAGATTCTGCATGCAAATACATTTATGCACTTTATGGGAAGAATGATTTCTCAGGGTCATTGGATGGCCTACGTTGTCACCTGTGCAAGACAAAAAAAGAAAAAAAAAAAAGAAAAAAAAAAAAAAATGATATTCGATCTTTGCCCCCAACTTCAGATACCTTGAATCAAATACTCACTTGGAAAAGGTCTACTATCCCTACGCTCTCTCTAACACCTCCAACAAAGTTTGCGAGACACTGACAACGGATATCTCCTTGCAACTCGAATGACAAAATCTCCCAAACCAAATCAACCATCAAACAACTGTAGATGTCGATCTCGCTGCCCATGCAGGAAAACAGAAGTTTATTGTACGAAGCAGTGCAGATGTGATGCTGATTCCTTGCTATGTAACTTAGCTGCAGAAAATCTAAATGAGCATGATTACCTCGTCCAGTAGGATATCATTCTAGTACGATAGTCTGTCCTCTTCATGACATGATGACTTATGGCCAAGTACACTGATCTTGTAAATGAAGGGTAATTGATCGTGAAAGGTTGTCTGACTTTAAAAGTATTCACGTCACATTTTGTCAATTTTTTACTATCTTAAAAAAAAAAAAATGTTGCTCATCTTCGTAACCACATTTATTGGGATACTGTCATTGATGTTAACCTGTGGAAAATTTCTTTCATGGATGTAATCTTACTGCCATAGCCTAGTTTACAGCATTTTAAACTTGAAAGGTTAAACAGGTCAAAACAAATTGCAACAACGTTAATTGCCACAGAGAAGTATTGGAATATAACTGTTTTATGCATAATTACATTTAATTCATATACCTTTATTCATGATTTACTTGATCCGAAAAAACGGCAGTTTTGACGATTTTCGATATTTGTGTGCGGATCATAAAGGGTTAGTCTAGGAAAACACAAACACAAAGAAAGAGTAGCTTCAGTAACACTGATACTAAACGACATATATAACCTAAAAATTATTCAAGTATACGCTCCTACGGCAGGGAAGATGGGGAAGGAAACCTCGGTTAGGAAATATGAAATAGTCACCAGAAATGAGAGAGAGCAAACACTAATAGAATTTGATGAAGCTCGATCCCTTAAAATTATGAATACATTTTTCGAAAAGAGACCCGGGAGGAAATGGACATGGAAATCACCATCCGGCATTACAAACGAAATTGACTTTATAATCACCAATAGGCGCGACATTGTACAAGACGTAACCATTATCAATAAAGTAAATGTCGGTAGCGACCATAGACTGGTCAGAAGTAAAGTAAAATTACAGCTAAGAAGGGAAGGAAATAAACTCATACAGAAGCTTCTCGTTAATCTAACTAACATTAAGAACAGGGCGACGGAATTCAGTATTCATTAACAAATATTCAGCTCTCGAAGATCTTGACATAGGCCAAATGAACGACCAATTCAGTGAGATATTAAAGGAAGCTACACTTGAAATAGGGTGTAAAGACGAAAAAGAAAAGTTCAGTTAACTTTCGGTAGAGACAGTGAAGCTTATGAAACAGCGTAGGGACATGAAAATAACATCAATCAGAGACAAGATAGAATCAGCAGAGCTGAGTAAGATGATAAACAAGAAGAAAGATGTGCACAAATTTAACATACGAGAAATAAATGAAGCTCTGCTTTCCGGCACCAGCCTTAAGACAACAAAGAAGAGGCTCAGAATAAGGAAAAATCAAATGTATGTAGTAAAGAAACCCAATGAAGAGGTGACATACAATAAAAATGAAATTGTCAAAGTAATAAAAGAATTCTATTGAGACTTATACCACTCAAACAATCAACCACGTACGGAGACAAACATAACGTTCC
This sequence comes from Penaeus japonicus, assembly GCF_977035675.1. Lineage (NCBI taxonomy): Eukaryota > Metazoa > Arthropoda > Malacostraca > Decapoda > Penaeidae > Penaeus > Penaeus japonicus. Next base: position 15,962,130 of record NW_028234412.1, read on the forward strand.
AAACATCACGGTAGAGGAAGTAAATAGGGTACTAAAAAGCATGAAAAGAGGAACAACACCAGGAGAAGACGACATTAGTGTAGATCTTATTCAAGATGCAGGAGAGATTGCGAAAGTAAAACTGGCCAGTCTTTATAACAGATGCCGAAAAACGCAATGATAGTTTTAATACACAAAAAAGGGAGGCACAAAAGACTTAAAGAATTACCGACCTATTAGCCTCCTTTCAGTCATCTATAAACTGTTCACAAAAATCACATCCCGCATCACCGATACATTAGATTCAAAACGACCTAGGGAACAGGCAGGGTTCCGAAGCGGATTCGCAACTACAGACCATATCCACTCACTAACCCAAATACGAGAGAAGACAAACGAAAATAGGAAGCCCCTGTAT
>NW_028234412.1:15972526-15977526 GCF_977035675.1 Penaeus japonicus
ATACATACAGTACTTCCGACATTTTCTTGCAGAGGGGAAGTACCGGAGGAAAAAAGCGCGTCCGATACAAAGGGGATGAGAAGGGTGAAGGGGGGGGGGTGAGGGGGTGAGGGGGAGTGGCTACATTCTACCCTGTTTAGTTTTCCATTCTTGTTTGTTGAGCTTGTTTGTGGATGATCAAAACCACTGGAGTACTGAATCGTTTTTTTTTATTTTTTATTATTTTTATTTTTTTATTTTTTCCACCTCCTTCCTTTGAATTCCTAGAGTATGAGAGAGTCTGGTTATGCTCCCTCGTGTAACAGGATATCTACTTACATAATCTCGATTAATAAAGTAAAAATGAATCGATTAGTAAAGTAACCGTAACAACAACAATGACAACATCAAAACCAGTAACTTGATTAGGAAGTATCCTTTACGGAAGTCATCCTGTTATCGAAATAGTTAATAGTGAGTTTGATAGTTAATTAATTTCCTAATTCATTCACTCGGTTCTATGAGCTATGAATATTCTTGGTTTCGATCAAGCAAGTCTCCTCTCTGGCTGGCTATTACCTTAACTCCCTGGGGGATATCAACGCAAAAAGGTTCGATTTTCGCTTATGTGTAGATGGGATTGACCAATCACAGAAGAGAAGAGGGGGCGAGAGGGAGAGAGGGAGAATTCGACGGTCTTCACGTCTCATAAGTCTCGAGCAGAGGGCTTCAGATGCTTCGAAACGTGATCCCTTCGCGGAGAAAATCTTAATTGGAACTTTTTTCATTGGGAGTTTGAATCATTAACGAGACGGGAAGTTTCTGGCAATTTACACACACACACACACACACACACACACACATATATATATATATATATATATATATATATATATATATATACACATGTATATACATATATATATATATATATATATATATATATACATACATGTATATACATATATAAACATATATAAACATATATATATATATATATATATATATATATATATATATATATATATATATTACGCACACGCACTCATGTGTATGTATATATGTATATATATATATATATATATATATATATATATATATATATATATATATATATATATATATATATATATATATATATATATACATACATACACACACACAACGTAGTTATATGTAGTTATGATATTTGTGTGTCTGTATAGATACACACAGTATATAGGAATAATGGCAAAATCGATCATCATTTTCTATCAATAGCAATAGTATTGACAAAAGAAAACGGCGAAGGGAGATCACTGGGCAAAGAGCGGTGAATTACACGAATCGTCTCGCCAAAGTTTTGTTTAAACATTTGCACTTAAAGGAGAGTTCGTGGAAGGAGGTCGGGGGTCATGAGGAGGCGTTTGCGTCTGGCGAAGAGAGGGAGCATTTCAGATCCGGGCTATGGCGCCTTTCGAGGAGCCGGAAGCCCAAGGAGGAGCGAATCGGAAGGAATGGCTTTTGGGATGAGGTGTAAGGGCGCAGGATCGATTTAAAGAGGGAACGTTTAGGTGTGTAACTCTCGCGCTCTCTCTGCCTTTCTTTGTCTCTCTCTCTCTCTCTCTCTCTCTCGCTCTCTCTCTCTCTCTCTCTCTCTCTCTCTCTCTCTCTCTCTCTCTCTCTCTCTCTCTCTCTCTCTCTCTCTCTCTCTCGCTCTCTCTCTCTCGCTCTTTGTCAGTCTCTCTCTCCCCCCCCACACTCTCTCTCTCTTCCATCACTCTGTCTTTCTTTCAGTTTATATATATATATATATATATATATATATATATATATATATATATATATATATATGCATATATATATATATATATATATATATATATATATATATATATATATATATATATATATATGCATATATATATATATATATATATATATATATATATATATATATATGCATATATATATATATATGTATATATATAATTTATACACGTATATGTAAACACACACACACATACACACACACATATATATATACATTATATATCCATTATATATATATATATATATATATATATATATATATATATATATATATATATATATACATATATGAAAAGTAACACCAGCGCTGCTACGTACTTCCTCTTTATTGCTCAAACGTTTCGAAGTTTACTAACTTCATCATCAGTGCTAAAAATAGACAAAAAAGAACCGTTAATACAAAGCAGATTAGCTAAAAACAATTTAAAGTAACAATGGTTCAAACCAGTAAAAAGGCTAGATAAAAAGATAGATATTACTAAAAGGTACTTAACACTGTAAAAATAGTTGAACGACACTTATAAAAATGGTGATATAAGAATGATAAAAGGTTAACGAGAAAATATCAATAAAAATAAAAGCGAGTTATAACCAGTAAAAAACACAAACTAAAATGATTACAAAACACAAGACCAATATATGAGAAATCTTACAGTTGAAAGTCTGGAATCATTGGGTATGTAATGGGATGGCAGTTGTTGCGTTGTTAAGTTCCGGCTTCATATATATATATATATATATATTATATATATATATTATATATATATATATATATATATATATATTATATATATATATATATATATATATATATATATATATATATATATATATATATATATATATATATATGCATGTATATTTCTTGTATGTGAACATAAAGAAAGACAAATATAGACATACAGAAATATAAACACACACTAGCGAAGGGGAAACAATGCTGTTTATGATAGAAAACACCATATAAAAAAGCCTTAATGTGCTCGCTTTAATAATAGGTAGAATAAACAGGACGATATTAGTAACCATTTGCTTAGGTTACAAGAAATTGTTTGTCCTGCAAAAGGATCATGCTCAACATCACACGAAGGGCGAGAGAGGAGGACCACATGGCCACGTCCTCGAGGAGAACATCAGGCACGCTTGGCGCTGATCGGGTTGTTTGGCGAGATTAAGGAACCGCTGACAGGGTCTCGAAGGTAACCAGCTGGACTCTCCCGAAGACTAGAAATAGATAGGCAAGGAGAGAGAGAGAGAGAGAGAGAGGGAGAGAGAGAGAGAGAGAGAGAGAGAGAGAGAGAGAGAGAGAGAGAGAGAGAGAGAGAGAGAGAGAGAGAGAGAGAGAGAGAGAGAGAGAGAGAGAGAGAGAGAGAGAATACATGACAAGAGAAAATGGGCAAGGTTCAGGATGATTTTATCATCTATCTATCTATCTATCTATCTATCTATATATGTGTGTGTGTGTATACATACATATATACATATACATATATATATATATATATATATATATATATATATATATATATATAAAGACAGATAAATAGATATACACACAAATATTAACAGATACGCGAGTATTCGAAGCAAATTCTCCCAAAACTGATGGTCGGCTGCCCCAGATCCTCGGCCTCCGCCACGGACGCCCCAGCCAGCCAAACAATGGAGCAGGTCCGCTTTAAATCATTCTTGTCGTGCTTCCTGCTCGAGCTCCGCCTTCCCCGCGTCGCCAACGCCGTCTTGACTTATTCATGGCGTTGAAATCCTGAATTGATACCGGTCCGAAAAGCATGTCCGGGTTGCAGTGCTAACGCTCGAGTCTGATCACCCGTTTGGCTCTTGGTTGTTGGGTTAGAGGTCCTTATGTATGAATTTTCTTATTCCATCACACTATTCTTATTCTTATCATATATTCTTATTCACATCACACTTTTTTTTTTTAAATAATGAATGATCTTGCGTTCTCTTTTTTTCATTAATGCTCTCTCTCTCTCTTTCATTTCTCTCTCTCTCTCTCTCTTTTTCTCTCTTCCCCCCTGTGTCTGTATGTGTTGCTGGGTGTTTGTCATTGCGTGTAGGAATTTTTTGTTTGTGTATGCATTTATGCCTGCATATATATGGACTAATTGCATAATAATTCGTAAGTCCGTAATTCTTAAAAAAAAAAAAATCCTTATTTATTCACAAGAAATCTTGACTTAAACGTTGTCATTGTTCACAAAATGTAAAGTTAGTACCGAAATACCTCTATCTATATTTCTTTCTACCTCTATCTACATTTCTCTCTCTCTCTCGCTCCCGTCTCTCTTCCTCTCTCTAAACGTCAACATCGTCGCGAAAAAACACTTCCTGGAGAGAAAATTTGATTTTCTCGGGAAATTTTCCCTTGTAAAAAGCCATTTAAACTTCGATCTTTCTTGCCTGCTGCAGTAATAGAGCGGAGAGTGAAAGACAGAGAGAGAAAGAAAGATAGATAGATAAAAAGATAGATAGATAGATAGGTAGACAGAGAGGGAGACAGAGACAAAGAGACAGAGAGAGTAAATATGAAAGACAAATAAACATAGAGAGATAGAGGTACATACGACCGTTATTATATTTGAAACAAGGTGGCGTTTCCGGCCTTTCCTGGGAGACAGAGCTAGCCTTAAGGTAGCGTCAAGCGCCAGGGTGAGCCGTTAATAAAACGCTGAAAATGGCCGTCCATTACGAGAGGTCGTATTTATAGCCGTTTTATGTGGTGTTAAAGGGAGATGGACTTCGGAGAACATCGTCTTCAAAGAGACTCCGATGACTAGATGGGCGTCGAGTTATTCTTGTCTCCTCTCGTAAGTTACGTAAGGAGGAGCGGCGGAGGGCTGTGGCTGCCTCAGGTTGCCAACAATAAGCTACTCAGCCATGAGCAAGTCGGTTATTAGAAGTTTCCTGTACAGCAATGGATGCTTCAGGAGTTTTAGTCAACTATTGTTGTTGCTATTATTATTGCGCGCGCCCGCGCGTGTATGTGTGTGTGTGTGTGTGAGGAACCATAGAATGTCGGAAACTACACATCCTTAAACTTCATTTCATGAATATTTTTTTATTATTTTTCATTATCTGATAATTCACAGCTTAAATGTGTACTGCCTTTTATAGAACTTTATAGCATAAAAAAGTAAAAACAGTAGAAAACCACAGAGACGTATCTATCATCATAAATAATTAAAAAA